>NW_027325733.1:0-24148 GCF_048418805.1 Vulpes vulpes | reverse complement strand
AAATAATGAGATATAGGGAATGTCCAGTACCAAATAAAAAGATTATGAAGACCACAGAGATGTATTTACCTTCCCTTTTGTATGTAACTAATCCATTCAATTGTATGCTTTGAAAGGAGTAAACTGCCTAAAACAATTTATGTCAAAACCAATTTGGATGAAACAACATAAAAACAGAGGCAAATTTTTTCTTTAAAGGTCACAATGTTTCTGTATTCCTATTCATAAGTATCCTTGATTTGTTGCTAAAAAACCAAAAATTGATAAATGTAGTGATGTAAGGTGGATGTATCTTTCTTATGCAAGAAAGATAATAGCAAAGAGGCCAACAAATCAAGCCCTTGACTGAATCAACAGAGGCAAGTTAGCATACATATACACACTTCAATTTTATGAAAAATTATGAAAAAAATGTGCTTTCTACTTTAATTAGATTTTTAAATTAACCGATGACTTTTCTAGCCTGATCTTGTCAAATAATTTGGTCTCTAGGACTCATTACTGGCAAAACTGTAGTGAGGCAGGCAGGCTCATATACTAGTGAGAGAGTATAAACTGAGGAAAGATTTGTAGAAAACAAATTAACCTTTAAAATGTCAGTACATTTTAAACACTTCTAGGAATCTCTTCTAAGGAAATAATTCATTAAAATTTTGGGGAAAAATCTTTATGTAATAATGTTTAAAACTAATATTTTATATATAAAATACTGGAATAAATGATTATGGTGGAGGTCACACACACACACACAATTATACAGCCACATGACAAAATTTTATGCACCTGTTGAATGTGTAATGGAATAGAAAAAAACTGTCTCAAACAATGTTAAAATGATAGAATAGATCACAACTCTGTATGTACAAAATTATTTCAATAGTGCTTGCTTCTCATGTGTCTGGGTGGCTCAGTCAGGTGTCAAACTCTTGGTTTCAGCTCAGGTCATGATCTCAGGGTCATAAGATTAAGCCCCACGTTGGGCTCTGTGCTCAGAGAGAGATTCTCTCTCCCTCTCCCTCCTTGTCAGCCCCTCCCCTCGTTCATGCTCTCTCTCTCTCTCTCTCAAATAAATAAATAAAATCTTTAATAGTGCTCACTTTAGCAACACATAGTAAAATTGGAACAATACAAAGGAGATTAGCATAAACTCTGTGCAAGAATGACGCCCAAATTCATGAAGCATTCCAATTAAAAAAAAAAAGAAAAGAAAATTATTTCAACAAACATAAGAATAAATAGGAAAAACTGCATCAAAATGTAGTATTGGATATCTGATTATTTTCTCCTACTTCTCTTCATAAGTTTTTTGTCTTTTGCAACTTTTATATGTATATATCTTTGAATTAGAAAAGAATTAAAATTTAACAATTGTTTCATAATAAAAAACTGAAAAACATTTATATCTTTATTGAAATGAATAATTAGATATTTTCCTTTTTTTTTCTTTTGAGACAGAGAGAGAACATAACACACAAGGAGAGAAGGGACAGAGTGTGGGAGAGAGAAAATCTTAAGCATACTCCACGCCTAGTGTGGAGCCCAAAGCAGGGCTCTATCTCAGGATCCTGAGGTCATAACCTGAGCTGAAATCATGAGTCAGAAAATTAACCAGCTGAGCCACCCAGCTGCCCCTAATTAGCTATTTCTCTAAATTATAATTTTACATTGAGAAGTTTGGGAGGGAGGCAGAGTTTCTGAAAAGTTATTCTGATTCTCTGTGGGACCTTGTCTTTATAAGCACAGTTAACATGTTCTAGAACAAAAAGAATGTATGTCAAAATATTGTGCCAAGGACAAGTAGTAAAAGTTAAGAACAGAAAAGTAGAATTAAGAGATATTCTAAGAGTTATACTTTCAATAATGAATACCTCAGTGTTCTCTTTTGTAAGATTAGAGATTTTGACTGATTAACCTCTGTGTTCTTTCAGTACCAACAGATTATGCTTTTATAATTTTCTCTCCAAAAATAATAATTTGCATCCAGATTTACCTTTGCACAAATATATCTCCCTTTATTGCTGGGGAGGATGTAAAATTTATATATATATGCATATATATTATATATATAAAGTATATATATATAAAATGATGATCTAATGAACTAATGGATGGATAATATATATATATATACAGGATATATATCCTAATGGATTATATATATATATATATATATATATATATATATATATTCTCAGGACCATAACCTATTGCCCTGCCATCCACAGTTTGCTTGCAGATTTCTTGTTCTCAGCTTTCACAGGTTCTCAGTTTTATGGAAAGTGGAATTATTCTTTACAAATCACTTGTTTAGGCTTTGAAAACTTATCCTCTTGACTTCAAACCACATAATCTTATTCTTGCTGTTTTATTTTGTTTTGTTTTCTCTTAGACACTGGAGCATGTTTCCCTCCTTGTTTAAATTGCTTTGCATTAGGGTCATTAATTGGTGAATGTTGAGGGCTCAACATATGCTTCCCATAAAGTTGCCAGCTTCCTCCGGTGTTATATGACAGCCTTCTTGAAAGTTGAAGGACAAGGTGCTTGCATTTCATCTAAAAAAAAGACATAATTTGAACTAATGTAAATTTATAGTAGCCGAGATTACATTATAATAGAGAAGTCTGCAATGGTGGATGTAGGAAGAGTCATAAAGGACAAGTTGCAAGGGTGAAATATATTAATGTCGGTAACAGGATGTGAGAGCACACCATGTATACATCTGGGAAGCTTCAGAAGCCAGGGAGGGAAACCATCAGGAAACAGAGGCTGGTTAAATATCACATTGGTCTCAATAGGCAAATCAGATTAAAAACAATCTTGAAGTTTTGAGTAAAGTAAATAAAATCACACTCTGTAAAGCAAGAAGTGATTTTGTAACTGAGAGAAGCTTCCTGTAACTGCAAGTTTTATGTGAGGTCCCTCAATACTCTTTAGACAATTTTTTTTTCTGGACTTTTTATCAAGGTCTTTTCGGTTTTTGTTTTGTTTTGTTGTGTTTGTTTTGTTTTTTGTTGTTGTTGCTGTTGTTTTAGTAAGCACATGAACCCCAAAGATAGGATTCACAGGGAAGGTTGCAAACAGAAGCGAGGTTTTTTTGTTTTGTTTTGTTTTTTGGGGGTTTATTTATTTATTTATTTATTTATTCATGAGAGCCTCAGAGAGGGGGCAGAGATATACACAGAGAGAGAAGCAGGCTTCATGTAGGGATCTCAATGTGGGACTTGATTCTAGGACCCCAGGGTCACACCCTGGGGCTAAGGCAGACTTTCAACCGCTGAGCCATCCAGGCATCCCAGAAGAGAGGTTTAAAATAAAAGTTACATATACTTAAAAATGAAGTGCCTTTACCTCCTTTCCTTGTTTCTATTAAAACAAAATTTTTCAATGAAAGAATGAAAGCTTGGAAGAGAAAGAAAATAGAACTGCATATGGGCAGGAAGAGATAAATCAAAGATGAAAAGTTAAAGAAGACATCAGGATAAAGAGATGGATATTCCATAGTAAAAGAAATCTGAGGGCTCATCTGGGAAATAATAAAGGGTCCCTGACTACACATAATAATGTTGCTGATTTTTTTCTACTAAATCCAAGAGAGTAGTAGCATAAATATCTATAAAAATAATTTCCATTGCCTAGCTTGTTCAAAAACTTTCATTTCCAAAGAAAAAGAAACAATTTATAGAGTTTGAATATAAGACATAATGAGCTTTTGCAATATATATTTATGTTTTTGTGTTGATGAAGATGATGAAGATATAGTCTTGCAACCCTGTATTAACATACACTACACATATAGGAAGAGTTAAGAACTACACTTTCTGATGGCATCATACAGGATGTTTGTTCAATGTAACAGTTATACTTGAGTAAATTTCAAAGCAAATTAATGATATCACATTTTTAAGCATCATGCAGGAACAATGGTCATTAATAATAAACAATCAAGTGCAAATACAAAATTAACAAATATTCTCCAATGAGGTCAGAATAACCCACTATTGCATTTGGAAATTAAAATATAATGGGCTTGCCAGTCATAAAGTTCTAGGTTTGGTGAGGAGAGAAAAGTTCTCTTACTAATGAGCTATATGATTTCACAATGGAATATCAGGCAGTAGCTTGGATATGTGGCTAGGTATAGATAAATAGAATTTCCACATTTTTCTTGAGTAACTTGTAAAACTTTCAAAATAGTTGATATTGGCTTTTAGGTGAAAGGCCATTTTATTGATAGATGGTCTGATAATACTGGCAATTAAAATATTTGGGAACTACATAAAAATCCTTTACAAACATCTTTTGGCAACACAAACTACCTTACATATAGCTCTCAAAAATGAAAATGTTCCAATCCAAGGAGAAGATAATTTAAAAAGTCTGGAATACTGAGAAAATGTAAGTTATTGTAACTTTCTTTGTTTTAAAAGATTTTATTTATTTATTCATGAGGACACAGAGAGAGAGGCAGAGACACAGGCAGAGGGAGAAGCAGGCTCCATGCAGGGAGCCCAATGTGGGACTCGATCCCAGGCCTCCAGGATCATGCCCTGAGCTGATGGCAGACTCTCAACCTCTGAGCCACCCAGGAGTCCCAATAAATTACTGTAGTTTTCCATCTCAAGTTCCTACTAAGAGATTTATGTAATATAAAGCTTTTTTGGTTCTTTCTTTAATTATAACAATTGCATATCAGTCACATCATTTTATTTGTGATTTGGCAATACGTGCTACTTTTATTTGCCATGTTATGGCTTTACAAATTTCTTGCAAAATTTTATCTCATTTACTAGAGAAAATGAATCATGGTGTGGAGTAAAGATACCCAATTCATTTGTTAATGAATGAATGAATGGTGAATACATTCATTTTAAAAAATCAAGGAAGAAAAGAAAAGAGGAAGAAAGAAACAGAGAAATGGAGGAAGAAAGAAAGGGATGGGGAAAGGAAGTAAGGAAGGGAGGAAGAGAAAAGAAGAGTTGGTAAACAGAAAGAACAATAAAGAGCAAAGACTGAAGATTCCTGAAGAAGAATTTCTCCTTAAGACTGCAACATTACCTAAATTTCCAGCTTGTTGGCCTGCCCAGATTTTGGATTGTCAGAACCCATATCACATAAGTCAGTTCCTTAAAACAAATCTTTGTCTCTGCATGTGTAAGTGATAATAGATGATAGATAGATATAAAGGTAAGAAAAAAGAAGAGATAACAAATAGATATATAGATATGAATAAATAGAAATAAAAAGAAAGAAGAAAGATGATAGATGATAGATCAATTGATTGATCTCCCATTGATTCTATTATTCTTGAGATCTTGACAATACATATTTTATATTTAAAATAATAATTTAATAGTTTCCATTGAACTGCATATTATAAACTCAAAACTCTTAGAGGAGTCTTAAACCAATCAAGGTTGTTCTGATAACATTGGCCTTTTAATCCTGTTTTAGTGGGTTATACAGACGAACTCCCACCACCAAAATGTTTATTTCTAGGGATCTTCAGGTACCATAAAACTATAAGGATTGTGTGGGTAGAAAGAATGATCAAGTTAATCAGCTATAAGTAAGAAAAAATCAGAAAAACATAGGAGAATATAGAAGAATATCTTTTTATTATAAGTAATCAAATTAGTTTCCTCATTTGTAGCTAACAATCTCAGAGATCTTTGTAAAGAAGGATCTGTTTTAAAATAAGAACTATGGACAAGGTTAGCACCCTTTCAAAATGATCTTGTCTAAGAAAGAAATTTCTTTTATTAGTGTAATTATACCTAGCGAAAAAAGTCTTCTTAATTCCTTAATATTACATCATTGTAATCCTACAAGAGCCTTATAAGTCCTAAAATCTCTCATGAATTTTCCACACCAGTAATTTTTAATATTGGCAATGGCATGTTCCTCATCATAAATTCCCCTGTAGATTAGCTAAAATATTAGAAAATTATTCTTGTTGTAAGGTAATGTTAAAATATGTTTATATCAGAAACAATATAATGGTAATTTGCACATTAAGTGAAAAGTTTGTGTATAGGCATTTAAGTTTCCTGGAAGTCTCATCCTGAAGATCACTGAACTCTTCTATAACCACTAAATGAGCAATGTTCAAATATTTATAGCTATAATCCTAACTTCAGTACCCCAAACAATAGAAAACTAGACTAATCTAAACTCACAGGACTGCCACTGTCTAGTATGGGAAGGATTTTGAATTGGAAGAATGAAAACTTTTGAATCAACTCTATGATTTTGAGTTACCGTCCCAAACTAGCTTTTTCAGCAATGAACATGAAGAGGGCATCTGTGGTTTGAATATTTCCCCCAGGTAATCTGTGATCCAATATATTTGTGAACCGCTAGACTTGAAGCAGAAAGAGTACTCAGAAATATTGCAATAGTCTAAATGAAAAGTGCGAGGCTGAAATAAGTCCTATGGCAACAGGAATATACAAAAATTAGACATGATGGACAATAAAGCTAAGAGAGTGAGGGATACAAGATAGTAAATAATTAAATTTGGAGACAGAGAAATGGGAGGCATCTGGATGATTGTAGAAAGATTAACAAAAATAGGGAAAACAGAAGGTGGAGAAAGTAAACATGGAAAGGTAGTATATTCAGCTTTTATTGCTCATCAAGGAATCTGTGAATGATTAGAGTAAGCTGTATATTAAAGCAGCCAGAAAGATAGGTTAGGAATGCAGAAGAGAGATCTAAACCTGAAATACAGATGAGGGTTACCATTCTAAAGGTAGTGGAAGGAGGAGGAGGAGGAGGAGGAAGAAGTAGCAATAAAGGGAACTTGTAGAAAATATGTAGTCTTGTTTTCAATGGGTATGTTTATTTTTATATAAATATTATTATAATAAATTTATTAGTATGCAATCTGGTCTTTTTCCACTCAGCAAAAGGTTTTGGAGATTGTTCCATGTTGGTACATATATACTGACTTCAACATGAGTAAATATTTAAATGATAATGAAATTTCCAGAAGGATATACAACAAACTGAAAATGATGATTACCTCTAGGTAAGGGAGGTGATTAAGATTACGCATTGCGGTCAAAGAGACATTTAAATATTCTTGTAAATTTTATTTATTTAATATGGAGACTGAATTTGTGTATTGCCAATAAAATCAAGAATTCAGTTTTTTTTTTAAGTGAGGTTAGACTATTTCATTCAGATTTGTCATTCTCTGCTTGCATAATTCGTTGAATTCTCATGATGCTTTGGAAAATTAAATTATGTGCTGAAGTCTCTTGGAAGTCCAAGAAAATGCCAATGTTTTGTCCTAAAATAGCAATTTAATAAGATACATTTATTTCTACTGAATTGGTACTGAAACTGCTAGTGCATATGTATCAAAACCTTAAGTAAGTAATGCAGCTGCAAATGTCTACATTTGTAGATCATCTATCATCTTTATCAGGATATTTCTATCAGTCATTCTGACAAAAACAGCGTGCATTTTTAAAATAGCAAATCATTTAAAATATGTGAAAGTGCTTTCTCGAAATTCACTATCAGAGTACTTGTGAATTCTCTCAACAAAGTGAAAAAAATGAAACGATTATGATACATTTTCCTCCTTTTATCTTGAAGATTGACTCGTTTGTTCTCTACATTTTCCTTTTGGTAATATCCAGACAAACTCCCTCCAACATGTCAGAAGCCCTTTTCTCTCCTTTGTCCATATAACACTTGCAGAGAATTAACTCATTCCCATGACATTAACTTCTTTCCATTAAATGAATGCCACTCAGGTGTGATATCTCAAGTACAAGTGCAGCTGTCATCTCTCTCTCATACTTGACACATTGTAACCTCCCATAAACACCCCAAACACATTTCTTTATCTTTCCTTCCTCCCCCATCTTGCAAATCAGGGTCACTTCCAAAAGGACTTTCTCTTTGGCATCCTTATTTATTGATAGTTCCCCAAGGTCATTAAAGGTAGGAATGTTGAAGCAGAAGCTCCAAATTCAAATATCTGCCATAGCTAGACAGGAAACAGGAAGAAGACTGGATTCAGGCAACATAGAGTGATATTGACCAGTTATTTAAGGGTACACAGCCCAGTAGAGGCAGGAGCCTCTTCTTAAACTAGCATAGCCTATTGCCAACTTAGGGTTACAAATACCTAGTCCTGCCAATTAAAAAAAAATGGGCTCCTGGATGGCTCAGCCTGACTTTTGATTTTTGCTCAAATCATGATCTCAGGGTCCTGAGATTGAGCCCTGCTTCTGGATCTGTAATGGGTGTGAAGCCTGCTTAAGATTCTGTCTCTCCAAAAAAAAAAAAAAAAAAAAAAGATTCTGTCTCTCCCTCTCTTTCTGTCCCTCCCCCATTCTCACAGGTGCGCACCCATGCTCTCTCTCTCTCAAATAAATATGTCTTTAAAAATCTTATATTAAATGCTGGTAACAAATTTTATACTAAAACGACGGCAAAATAACAACAACAGTAATAAATCCAGAACAGTTGACAGCCTTTTATTATAGAGGATTTTGTCTGATATCTAAGGAAGCAAAGCTGTGCTTCCATTCTTATTAATTGGCTTCTGAGAGCCAGGAATTAGAGCACACACACACACACACACACACACACACGAACAAACAAAAGAACAAAAAACAGGTTCTATCTTGCTTTAGTCTCTGAAGCAAGTGAAATCTTGAATATTACCTGTAAGTCACTGATTCCCTAAAAACAAACAACTCTATCACTGATTTTTACAGTACTGATATCTGAAAATATATCAAAGCCTTTTTGATACCTGAAAGGTCATCTGAGAAAATTGCTGTTTTCCCACCTAGAATAGAAAAACTGTAAGGTCAGTAATTCTGGTAATTGGGTATGCGAGAGTGTGTGTGTGTGTGTGTGTGTGTGTGTGTGTGTGTGTGTTGTATTTTTTATCTGATAACCCCGTGCTGCTAACACTTGGACTCCTTTATAAATGTTCTATCTGGGACACCCAGGTGGCTCAGTGGTTAAGCATCTGCCTTTAGCTCAGGTTGTAATCCAGGGGTCCTGGGATTAAGTCCTACATCAGGCTCCCAGCGTGGAGCCTGCTTCTCCCTCTGCCTGTGTCTCTGCTTCTCTCTCTCTGTGTTTCTCATGAATAAATAAATAAAGTTCTGAGTAAACTTTACTCTTTTCTAAGTGGCATTATTTCCAACCTAACCTTAACACTTAAGTCGCTATTCCTGCATCTACAATTTGATGTTTCTTCCCTCAAATTGTTTCTTGAACCAGTTTCAATCTTTAATTGTGGCAACTATTTTTACAACTCAGGCTTTAAGCCTCTTGCACTGCATGCACAGTTTCTAATGTTGGGCAAATCCTTTCAACACATCATACATGCAAAGTATAATCAAGTTATAATCAAGTTTATTTCCCTAATAAATTCCTTTCAATAAATCCCACACCAAAAAAAATCAGTTTCAAATTCCTTAGATGGATATTCAGAGATTTCTAAAAACAGGTATCTCTTTACTATCTCAAGTGGAGTAGTTTACAACACAGACTACCTTTTTAAGCCCAACCAGCTCTTCTTTCTCCTTCTCCACAGCAAAAAGTTCTCTCTCAGCTCCTTTGCTCATACTCCTTAGTTTCTTGAATAAGCTTTGCTCTGCACTCCCTTCCTCTGTGCCTTTGCATTTTTAATAAATTATAATTTTTGTTTTCAAATAGTATATATTGGCATGGGAAAAAGCACATGGCATATTGTCAAGTAAAAAATTATGAAGCATTATAAATAATTGGATATTATTTCTTAATGACAGAAGATGGCAAGAGAACAAGAGCACAGGGAGACTGTTTTTCAGATCCTCAAATATTTAGGCAAATTACATTTTATTTTCATTGTTCTTTTTTATTTATTGTAATTTTTGCTTTTTACATTAGTTATTTTATACCCAGAAAAAATAACCATATGCGCTTATATATGGTACCCAACCTTTAGGACCCAGCTCTAATAAATACTTTGCTTTGTCATCTCAGAATTCATCCATCCTCAGAGATTTCTCTTGGAATTCTTCATAGCATTTTCCATAAGAAACATTGATTCATCTTGTTGATAATGCATTAAAACTCAATTTTTTCAGTTCTTTGACCACTAAATTCCAATCCTCCTCCTCCTCCAACTCACCTTTATTTGGACCCAGGATTAAGCGTTCCTTACCCAGAAAAGACTAGGGTATCTTACCCATATCTAATTTAAAATGAACATAATTAATAATAAAACAAAATTTCCAAGCAAATTAGGATTTTATTAGTCTTTTGAAATAAATATTTAAAATATAAAATTATTTCAAATTTAATTATTTGTTAGCTTGCACATTCTTGCCCATAAGTGAATAAGTGGTTGCATGTGGTGTACATATACACATGCTAAGCATGTTTTTAAACTATTGGATAATTCAGTACCAGCTTCCAGCACATATTCTCTTGGTCAGATCCATGACATTGTTATAGCCGTGATTCCTCAGCCACCATCCCAATTTCAAGCATATTTCTCATCCACCATTACTTTAGTTTTTCAATTTAAGTATTCTATCATCCCCACATCAACAATTCTTCAACCAAATTGAGCACTCCAAGCTATTATCCTTATAGTGTTTTCACTAGCCATCACCTACTTCACCACTTTTATTCCTTAACCAGTGCAAATTCCATGGTGTCTCAGGAAGTAGGAAGGCCCGAGGACAGGAACAGAGATGAAGGAACAGCCAGTCAGTGGAGGAGTCAGAACACACACCACATTTATTGATTCAGTTTGTTGTCTTATAAGGGCGTGTTTTATGGTGCGCTAAAACAGTTACAGTAGTGACAACAATGGTTACTGATCACACATTATGATAAGAAGCATTACAATAGTGAAAATACTTGAGATGCTGCAAGAATTACCTAAACTTGACATAAAGACACGAGGTCAGCAAATACTGTTGGAAAAATGGCACCAATAGACCTGCTCAACAGGAGTTGCCACAAATCTTCAATATATAAAAAATTGCAGTACGTGGGAAGCACAATAAAGCAAAGCACCATAACATGAGGTATACCCGTAATCCAGTGCCAGGAATGGATGAGAAAATAAATAGTAACCAAGTAAAATACTAATGTTTCCTATTACTTTGTTTTATTCTTTCAGTTACACGCATGTATAGCTTATCACTTTAGGGGATTTCTTCTTCTCATTAATTTATTCATTCATTCAACAAATATTTAGTAAGAACATATTTTTGTCTCAGAATGTCATTGGATTTTTGTAATACAAAGACAATTAAAACAATTTCTTTGCTCAGTGAACTAATGTAAACTACCCTAAATTTACTAGTGGATTTAATGAAGCCTTGTATACATGGCTGCATATCCAATAATATTTATATTAATTATTCAATTAAAAAGTGAAGAAAATCTTTCATAAGCCTCTAAGTAGATAATTGCGTATGGGGACGTCAGGCGCACGTCACGCACGCACGTCACGCACGCTGGCCGCACGCAGCGCCCCTCCTCGGCGGTGTCCTAGACGTGAGCCGCCGCCTGTCCTGGGTCTCGTCCACACACGAGACGCTCCTGGCGGTCCGGGGGAGAGCGCCCGGGTCTGGGCCGTGGGCCGAAGACGCCAGATCTGGCGGGTCCTCGCGGCGTGTGCGTTCTCCTCAGGGAGGCCGCGCTGCTTGCGTGGGGAGGCCTGGGCAGGCAGAGCACGTGCACCTGCCGGCCGGCTCCATGGCACAGGATGACGGGGCGGGTCCTGGATGTGGGGAGCCTCCTCCAGGGCTTCCAGCCAGATCTCCAGGGGCACCTCCCTGCCGTGACAGGACCGGCTCCCTCCATTGTCCAGGGATGCGCTGCACTGTGGGGTGACTGGGCCCCTAGTCAGACCCTCGACCAGTTGGGGCTGCCTGCCCAGATGCTTGGCCTCCACGACACGTTGGACAACTGACGCCCCGTCGAGCTTCCTCAGCTGGGGATGGGAGTGCTCCAAGGCGGCCGTCTTCATCGGGAACTAGTCAGCTCCCTCCAGGCCTACTACGTTTCTGCAAGGTACGTTCTCAAAGGATCATCATAAGGATGATTCCCGGGCTTGCTTCAGGGGCAGGTTCTCTTCCTTGGCAGGAGTGCGGTCAGGAGTCTGCATCATGATCATTTCATGATATATACAAATATTGAATCATTATGTGTGCACCTGAAAGCAACATGACGTTACATGTCATGGATACCTAAACAAAAAGTGATTTTTTACAAACAAACAAAAAAACCCCCACAAAACAGAGAGAGAGGATACAGAAAGGTTTATTACTCATATAATGAAGCCTTCTTAAAAAAAAAAACTGTTATCTCACGAGCAGATCCAAAAGCAGAGCCTGGAGATAACAGATAAAAGAGACCAGTTAGGCTTTTCTTGAAATTAGGGGATCTGCTTGAGTGAATGTTCCCATGAATGGGCCTGGGATTTGCATGGTTGGAACTTCCTACTCGTGCCAAAGGAGGGAGCACCCAGCCTTTCTTATCAGCTTAGCCAGTTGTGGGGCAGATGACACAGGGCTTGAAAACTTTCAGCAGTTAAATGTCAAAGATGAAGTCAGAGTTTGTTAAGATGCCAGAAGACAATGGCCCTTAAGGGCCTTTGCAACCACTGCTTTCTCTCCCATGAATCATCTTTGATCCAGTGTAACAAAATGTGGGTGGTTTCTTGTATTCTGGACTTATGGTGTAAGCTGACGGCACCTTGTTTTAAGTACTTAACATTCTAAATTCAGAGACCCACCGGAAATTGGAATTGTTGAGAGGTGCCGGTTAGAGAAAGGACACACGTTAACCCTGCTCATTCATCCCTACCAATTACTATAGAATGAACATTGGAAAATAATACTATGGTTGACATGTTGCAGAGATTGCTGTTCATGGAAAGCCTCCCCACTTTGGGGACATGGAAGGGGGCTCTATGAATTTTATTTTGAAAGTTTGGTAAAGGCTTCAAGAAGAGGAAACAGTTTTCATTCTTTGTTTATACATGTGCTTGGAACAAGGATTGCTGAAATTCTCCTGTGCTAAATGAACAGAAGGAAGGAGAATTGGAAAGAGAAAAGAAAGAGAGGGGGGAGGGAATGTGTGTATCTGTGCGTATGGGTAAGCTGCAGACATGAGAAGGAGCAGAAACACCTTCTCCAAGTATACAGGGGAAGCATTCTGCAGGGTCCCACGGGACCTCGAAGGGCAAATACAATTGGGGGATATAGCCTTGCCATGACACCTACAGATTTGAGGAGTGAAGGGGCAAAAGGGACATTAAACATTAAAGGAATTCATCAGCTAAGGGTCAGCTGAGAGATGGGGCCAAACCCACAAATGTAAAAATGCCTAGGGGATTCATTTGAACAATGGGCTGAAGCCACAGCCTTCTCCATCACTTGCGTTGAGCTGAAGCAGTGATTTCCCAAGGAGGATGGTTTTGCTCCTCAGAAGATATTTGGCAAAGCCTGAAAACATTTTTGGTTGTCACAGTTCAAGAGTATTGTCTGGTATCCAATAGGTAGAGGACAAGAATGTGGTGAAACATCTTACAATGCACGAGAAATTATTCAGACCAAAATGTCAATAGTGCCAAGAATGAGAAATACTGAGATAGGAGAGAGGTTGGGAGACTAGAGCCCAAATCCCTGGGTCTAAAATCATTTTTAAAGTACCTTCTCTTTATCTTCTAATTCTAAAAATTCTAAGCAACGATAGGAGAAGGGGATCTTATCTTCTTTCTTCTCAACTTTACTTTTCTGTTTTTTTCTGTTGACAGTTTGAAAGTGGATGGATAGCACAAAAAGTTCAGGCAATTCTTTCTTTCTTTCTTTCTTTCTTTCTTTCTTTCTTTCTTTCTTTCTTTTTTCTTTCTTTTCTTCTTTCTTTCTTTCTTTCTTTCTTTTTTCTTTCTTTCTTTCTTTCTTTCTTTCTTTCTTTTTCTTTCTTCTTTCTTTCTTTCTTTCTTTCTTTTCTTCTTTCTTTCTTTCTTTCTTTCTTTTTTCTTTCTTTCTTTTTTCTTTCTTTCTTTCTTTCTTTTTCTTTCTTTCTTTCTTTTTCTTTCTTCTTTCTTTTTCTTCTTTCTTTCTTTCTTTCTTTCTTTCTTTCTTTCCTTCCTTCCTTCCTTCCTTCCTTCCTTCCTTCCTTCGTTTTTGCATATTTAACCCTTTCATATGTTTCCAAAGCAATTGTATTATTATGTTAAATAACAACTACAGTTTAAAGAAAGAAATCTGTCAAACCAATGGACCATGATAGAGACAGCTGAATCCATCCTGTACAATCGATCACCTGACCCATCTATCTTTATGTTGTGTAGGTGGCCAAAGAAAGATTAAACTTTCATAGGAAGGCCCATTTTGACATTGTGATAAAAAATCACCTAAATATGAAAAGTGTATTAATGTGCTTTTATTATTTTTGTTTTTTAAAGATTTTATTTATTTATTTATGAAAGATACAGAGAGAGAGCAAGAGAGAGGCAGAGACACAGGCAGAGAGAGAAGCAGGCCCCGTGCAGGGAGCCGGAGGTGAGACTCGATCCCGGGACTCCAGGATCAGGCCGTAGGCTGAAGGTGGTGCTAAACTGCTGAGCCACCAGGGCTGCCCCTAATGTGCATTTATTTATGTAATAAACTTGTCAGAAACAGAGAAATGATAAGCTGCCATTGTGAGGCAGCTTGAGGTGGGGGGGTGGCAGAGGCTGGTTTAGAGATAAAGTATTGGAGCTTGAAAGAGAGGATGGGGTTAGAGATAGAAGCATCGCTTACTTGGTGGGAAAGAATTATGCTTTCCCAATGTCTCCAATGAAGATGGTATAAGGAAGGACAGGAAGGTTGAGAATGTAGCTGTGGTAAGGGAACAATTTGCATGTTAAAAAACTGAATGTGGGCAGCCCGGGTGGCTCAGCAGTTTAGCGCCTGCCTTTGGCCCGGGGCGTGATCCTGGAGACCTGGGATCGAGTCCCATGTCAGGCTTCTGCATGGAGCCTGCTTCTCCCTCTGCCTGCGTCTCTGCCTCTCTCTCTCTCTCTCTCTCTCTGTGTCTCTCATGAATAAATAAATAAAATGTTAAAAAAAATAAAAAACTGAACGTTAGGTCTACATGCAAAAGGCAAAATGCAGAGCAAAAGTTTTACAACAATAGGAGTATATTTTTTCCATCATCAGAGTTTTTTTGTTGTTGTTTTTGTTTTTGTTTTTGGCAGGGAAGATAAGGGTAGCTTAAATTCGTACTATTATTTTATCCCTATTATATGATAGTTACATTTCTAAAACCTGAGTTTTTTTCTTCTTCAGGAGGAGTGGTTGCACAACTAGGTGTGGATTTGGTGTGTCAGCGGAGGAGGGGAGTTCAGGATCTTTCCATGTCGTCATCTGGAACCAGAGCTCTCTAAAGCCTCTGTGTTCCTTTGTTTAAACTAATAGGACTCCAACTTCCTTTAATAAAGGGAAATATAGATGTGACATCCACATTTTTAATTGGAAACTCTAGGTAATTCAGGATTCCAGAAATATTATCAGGGCAGGTAGTTGGACAGGGATTAAGTAAAGTCCAGGACTGGCACAGGTATTTACAGACATTCAGCTATCAGTAGGCTGACATGTCATTGGGGAAAAATTTTTAATTGGTCTGAGTTGCTCATATACTTGGGCTCTGCTTTTTCTTAAATATCTTTGTCTCTGCATAATAACTGTTCAATTCTCATGACTATGCTTTTGCCCTCGTGTTCTGGTTCCAACTCTTTCCTGAAGCTGGAGACCTGTCCTGATCGCCAACCCCCGAATAGCCCTTGCCAGTCCCTTACTCCAATACCACATTTCTGATCCTTAAAACTACCAGCCGAGTAGAGCTAGGTACATGTAGTGATTGGTAATAATGAATTCAAGCTTTCCAAGTGAGTAAGTGAGTGAGTGAGAGAGTGAGTGAGTGAGTGAGTGAGTGAGTGAGTAAGGGAAAACAAAACATGAAAGAAAACATTTGGTAAAGTTGTCAGTGATTCTTGACCCAAAACTAAGTCTTTTCTAGATCATAAGAGAACAAGTCAGCTTTCATCATTTTGATCCTGCATGCAAAAAACAGAAATGAAATATTTGCAGTGATGTGAGCTGGCTTTGAAATCAGCAAACCTTGGCTCACACCATTCACCAAATTGGCACATTCATTGGAAATGATGTTCAAAGCAGCTTACAGTAGGAATGGGAAAAGCAGCTTTTGCTTCTCTGCAAAAAAAAATATACAACAGAATTTCCTTTGGAATTCACATTCAAGCTTGACATCCTAAGCATGTAAATGTGCAGAAAGATGAAGGTATCCTATATTCGAATTTAATTAAATTAATTTATTTTTAGGCAACTAAGCTGCCTGAAACAGCAGGTGCTGATTATCTAATGAGAAGTGTACTTACCTCACATTTTACAATAGCCCATGGAGTGCCCAATTTCACTATGAAGTACTTCTGTGTAGAGATTCAAAAACAATTAAATCCATGTATTTCACGGTTTGGGGGTGGTTTACTAATAAGATGCCAATAGAGTACATATAGATCCACCTGCAAAAATGCGGCTGGTTTTTGGTGCAGGGGCTTCCCCCTACAGCCTTTTCCTCTCTCCAATTGTCATTAGTCTAGATCTTGCATAGACTCTTATAGTGCTGACCAGTCAAAAAAACAGGGCCTCAAGCTCTTTTCCATCCTCAAGCAAGACAGTTGGTGAAAAAACTGAGATAGTAGATTTTAATGAGAAGAAACCTAAAGACAGGAAAGCTGATGCTGGTAGCAGGGTCTCGAAGGGTAACCTAAAGGCTAAAATGCAGACAGAAGATGAAGCCCCATGGCAGCCAAAACCCTGTCCCAGTCAGAGGAGGGAGGCAGATTTTCTGGATCGGCTCTGTATTCCAGGAAGGCCATGTACAAGGGGAAATATTCAGCAGCCAAATCCAGAGTTGAAAAGCCAAAGGAGAAGTTTCTTGCTCCTGTCAGGGAACTAGTTGTTGGTTACAAGAATGGTGGTACCCAAGTGGTTAAACTTTGCAAAACGCCTGGGTATATTATTCTACTGAAGATGTGCCTGGAAAGCTGTTGAGCCACAGCAAGAAATCTCAGTCAGCATGTGTGCAAACTCTGAGCCAGCATCACTCCCGGCACCATTTTGGTCATCCTCACCCGAAGAGTCAAGAGGGTGGTTTTCCTCAAGCCACTGAGGAGTGACTTGCTGCTTGTAACCTGACCTCTGGCCCTCAATTGAGTTCTGTAGAGAACACACCAGAAATTTGTGAATGCCACTTCCAGCAAAATTGGTGTCAGCAGTGTGAAAATCCCAGGGCATCTCACTGATGCTTGCTTCAAGAAGCTGCACAAGCCCAGATGCCAGGAAGGTGAGGTCTCTGACACAGGGAAAGAGAAATAGGAGATTACAGAACAGCGCAAAGTTAATCAAATTCTGCTACAAATTAAAACTGTTCCTCAGCTTCAAGACTACCTCTGCTCTTCTGTTTTCTCTTACAAATGGAGTTTATCCTCACAACTTGATGTTCTAAATAACTCATCCATTTAAAAAGAATCATGATCTCAAAAAAAAAAAAAAAAGAAAGAAAAACATATGGGCAGTAGAACAGTAAAATTCTGGGATGCTCCTTCTATATCCATTCTCAAAAAAATATATACATTTAAAGATGAGAATTTTAAGTTAATACTATGGGGACAAACCTCAAGGGAAAAAATAGAGGCAGTTCACTACAGGACCATATTCCGCGTGTACCTAGTGTTCAGTGTCGGAAAGGGAATGTCATATCAATAACTTTATTTTAGTCTTTAACCTGCAATTAACAGAACAATGAAGTAGCACAGAAACTCCGCTTGCAGAACACATTCGTCGTGTTTAAAACTGTTATATAATTTCATAATTTGATGCATTTCTCTTGGGATCCTAACATTTGACAAAAAATGTCATTTAACAGATCATCTCTTACATAATATTTATTGTCCCTAAATTTGTTGGTGAATAATTGAGTTATATTTAAATAACTATTTGACCTCACATTTCTGTGGGTAACCCCTAAGAGTTATAATGCTAGTCTAACATTTCTACCCGAATATATGTTAGAGACAGTAACAAGTACAAATAGGGTTAAGCTCAGAAGAAAAATGCACAGAGAAAAATCACATGGAAGAAAATTAAAGACCACAAATACCAGGTGGGATGAATTCACCTTAGTGCAAATATTTTAGGACAAATTTAGAAATGGTCATACTTGACCAAAGGGTAAGTAAGGGTGAATCAGCACAGTGGGCCAGAGCGAATAAAAACAAATGTGATACAATGGCATGCGAATGGGGAAAAAACTGACCTGCTACCATTTTTGATCAGCCCACTCTTCACCAAAAGTAATAAATTCCATTGATCTGGAGAAGGAAGCTTAATATAATCAGTACATTTAAATACCAGGTCAATTTCTGCTTTCTACAACTAAGAAATAACGAAATAAATGAATGACCATAAAAATTATACTAAAATCATCCTTCATATTTATTAACTTAGGCTTACTAATTGCATAATCCTTTATTCCTATTTTAACTACATTAATGGTTTTTGGCATTCTCTTTTTTTCTTATATCAACTTTAAATTTTACATTCTTTTTAAAATTTAGATATTTATATTTTTTCAACTGTATAACTCATCAATTTCATATATTATTTTTGCTTTAATGTCTGCTGTGTTTTGGGAATTATATATGTATACATACTTATGAAAATATATTTGACATATATCGTTTTTTAAATTTTTTATTTATTTATTTGCGCAAGAGAGAGAGGAAGGCTGAAGCAGGCTGAGCAGGGGGCCCAACACCAGACTCAATACTAGGACCCCAGCTGGGACACTGAGATCATGACCTGAGCCAAAGGAGATGCTTAACTAAGCCACCCAGGCACCCCTAACATGCATATTTCTACATGCATATTTCTAATACATATTAGAGAAAGAAGCAAATAGAAACAAGATTAAGTTCATATTATAATTATAAGTAATTTATTTTTCCTTCTTACCCTATTTCTTGTCAATGTCAGGTTTTTAACCTGTAGGATAGTTTTTCTATTTTTAATTTATTTATGCATTTTCAATGCACTTATTCACTTATGTCTATCTTTATTTTTAAAAAATTTCTTCTATTTTATTCCAATAAGATCACTCAATTGTTAGTCACTTGCATTTATTTTAATACATGTATTTATAGTTATAAATTTCCTTGTAAATACTTTTTGTTGTATCTGTTAAATTTTGACGTGTAATAGGTTTTCTTCACTCAAGTCTAATGTGTTTCACAAATTTCTCTTTACACAAATTATGTTTGATAGATTTTTATTGTACAGACCATAAGCCATCTTTATAGCTATCCTCTGTGATTAACTGTTAAATATTTTTCTTAACTTTTACTCACTCTATCAATCTATCATTATATGAAAAAAATATTTTTTAAAAGATTTTATTTATTTATTCATAGACACAGAGAGAGGGGGGCAGAGATACAGGCAGAGGGAGAAGCAGGCTCCATGCAGGGAGCCTGATGTGGGACTCGATCCCAAGTCCTCAGGATCACACCCCAGGCTGCAGGTGGCGCCAAACTGCTGCACCACCAGGGCTGCCCTGAAAAAAAAATTTTTGATGGCATAGATGACTTTCTTCACCCAAATTCTATAAAGTTTTGCTTAATAATTGTGAGATAGCATTGCAAGATTAATATTTTTCATGTTATGAAAAATAATGAAAATGTTTTTCATTTTTTCATCATTATATCTTCTGGATCTTTTTTTTTTTTTTTTGGATTTTGTTTTTGTTTTCTGACCTGTCAGTCAGGTTTTAGTCAAGAAAAGACATTGCATTTGATATATTTAAAGATAGAAGAGTGTTGGAAACCACACAACTGGCATATCTTACATAGCCATTTATCTTGAAGAATTCTGGACTTATTTTTCTTATTCGACTACCTCATCCAAGATTATTTTCCAAGAGAGTCTTTATATGAGTTTAAAATTCCTGAGACTCTGTATGCTTAAATTCTTTTTTTTTGTCTTCACTTTTAAACAGTAGTTGCATGGGATAAAAAATATATATATATCTTGACTAGAGTTTCTTTTCCTGCAGCACTGTGAAAATATTCTCCTGCTTACCCAACTATTGCTAATGAGAAAATTGATATAAATCTGTATCTTATTTCTTCATGGATGATTGGCTTTTTCTTTCAGGAAGATTTTATCTTTTAAATCTTTAGTTTTAATATAATGTGTCTATATGAAGAAAATTTAAAATCTATTTTGCATGGCAGCTTCGGAAACCTTTTGATCTGAATTCACTTTTCTTTAACTAGGAAAAACTCTGAGTCGAAGTTCCATGAGTCCATTTCCTTAAATATTTTCTTTCCTGCCATTCTTTTTTTTTTTTTTAAGTTTTTAAATATATTTATTTGAGAAAGAGAGGGAGAGAGCCCAGGAGCAGGGTGGAGATGCGGAGGCAGAAGGAGAAGTACACTCCCCACTGAGCAGGAAGCCACATGTGGGACTTAATCCTGAGACCACGACCTGAGCAGAACTCAGGCACTTCTCTTTCCTGCCACTTTTGCTTTTGTGTGGAGTCTCTTAATTTAGGTATCACAGCACTTCTGTTTTATCTTATCACCCATACTTTTTTTTAATGTTCTTTTAATATTTCTATTTTTTGTTGCTTC
This sequence comes from Vulpes vulpes, assembly GCF_048418805.1. Classification (NCBI taxonomy): domain Eukaryota; kingdom Metazoa; phylum Chordata; class Mammalia; order Carnivora; family Canidae; genus Vulpes; species Vulpes vulpes. The sequence goes on along the minus strand of NW_027325733.1, from coordinate 3,408 downwards.
CCAGTGGTCTCTGAAAGATTTTAATCCAATATTCTAATGCTTACATTTATTTTGGGCCCATGCAGAGTATTCAATCCATCCACTAAATTTCTATTTCAGCCTCACTATTTCTCATAGACTTTATTTACAGTTGGCTTTTCTTTATGATTCCTTCTTTCTTAGCTTTACACATATGGTCCTTCATCTCTTTGACAATATTTTTTAGTCTAATTCCAAATTTTTTCTCTCTCTGTTTATTAACTTTGTTTCATCTGTTATAGTCTACTCAGTTTTTCCTTCTCTAAAACTGTGTAGTGCTCAAAGTTTGATTATTACACTTTGTGAGCAAATATTGTCTCAAATATTCCATCAGGTACCTTGGCTCTTAATTTAGACCCTGCTGGAGGAAGTGATGACTAAGAATATTGTGATTATATAATGTATCATCCAAGTCAAGATATTTTTGATGAGAAAGTGTGTTAAAATAATTTAAATCATACATTTTATTGAATAGTTATTTATTGGTGATATGTTTTATTTTACCATGGATCTTCAAAAGTTATTTTCAAAACTATTTTCAAAGATAAGGTTCTTTCTTATTTTTATTTTAAAAATAAAATATAACTGCCTACATTAAATTTTGAAAAATGGGTCATTTTTATTGTTTATTTGAACATTAATTTAAAAGTACCATAAGCAGAATTGCAGAATCATTATTCTTGAAGTGTGTATATTATATATATACTATATCTAATATATATATTTATACATCTATATATAAACTATATATATATAAATATATATAAATGTCCTTAATACAATGGACTTGTTATTTATTTGGAATTTTATTTTAAAAATATGCACTATTTTTGTAATTTATAAAACTCATATAATCTTCTTCAAACTTTTATTTTATGTTTAAAAAATTAAAAATAATTGTCTTCAATTGATTTTTCTCCTTCAGGTCATAATAGATTTTATTACAATATAATTGATTATTTTCCCTATGCTGCACTTTTCATATGACTGCCTATTCAGCTCATAATATTTTAAATTGAGTAAAGTCTTCCAACAGATGTTGAAATATCCAATAAGCTCAGAGGAAATAATACTAAGTGGAGAAGATTCTCAATTATAATTATTTTTACATTATAAAACGTGTAAATACTTTGTCCCATCATTTTTTGGTCTCCATTCTCAATAAAACTCTTCAAGAAATATTTTTATGAGTTAAAATTTATTAAATAAGTTTTTTTTTTATTTTTTAGGAATTTTATTTATTTATTTAACAGAGAGAGAACAAGTAGGTAGAGCGGCAGGCAGAAAAAGAGAGAGAAGCAGGCTCTTCACTGAGGAGAGAGCCAGATGCAGGGCTCCATCTCAGGACCCTGGGATCATGACCTGAACCAAAGGCAGACACTTACCAACTGAGCTCCCAGGTAACCCTATAAAATAAGTTTTTAAAGTTTATTATTGTTTTGAATGTTTGGGCAAATATAGATGCTGGAAATTAGAATCCCATTCAAATGCATTCTTTTCCAGTACAGAATGCAAACATAACCAATAAATATAGGAGATACATAAAGAAATTATCCCACAACATGAAGTATTCCAAACCCCAATAATAAAATTTCAAGCTTATATTTGTAAACAGATCAACCTCTCATGGTACATATTTTTTTCTTATTTTTTAAAGGAATACATTTTAATATCTTTCATTTTGAAAGCTTTTCAATAATTACAATGCAAAACCACTTCCGAAATTTAATTGATAATAAGTAGCAAATAGAAATGACATTTACTGCCATGGCACAGACATTTTTGTAATAATAACAGCTTCATCACTTAATTTTTATTGTTTATTTGCTATAGCTGTGTATACATAGAAATGTTTGTAAATTTTAACAACAAGCTTATATTTAAATTGATAGAGTATTACAATTTGTATGACAAAATTATGAGCTTTGTGTGCATCACCACCAATTCCAAGCACAATTTTATTCCAACGCTTTTGTAATTCAGCAAGAATAATGTTTGTGACATGATGCTGTGCTCTCAGGAAATTAGTATTCTTACAACTGCGAGTAAAAATTTAATATTTAATGTTAAATCCCTAACTCAATATACCATTCAAATTTAATAACTTGGATTAAGACATCAAATAATCATTGTAATTAACTATTTTTCTCTATTTGAAACATCATATGATAGTATAAAATTGGTATCTTTTAAGTGTTTAAAATTCTTCTTTTACTAATGAAGCCAACTCATTGCCTACTATCCCTTCACTTTTTATAAATGCATAAAAAACTTGCAATAAAATATGAGCAGTTTAGAACAGCCGATTTGTTTTAAGTGTATCCATGTTTTACAGAATGATAGCTAAATTCAGATGTCTCACCTTCCATCATCGTATTAATGTAACTACTAAAGCTTGAAGTAAGTGCTAATGTTTTTTCAGCAGTTTTTTTGTTTGTTTTTGGTTTTGCATGTGGCTAATGACATAATCCTGATGACAGATATTAAATATCAACAAATACTTTTGCAAGTTACATGTTCACCCTCAACTTCCTTGAAAACTGCAAATGTAGTACAAAAATTGTTCTTATGCTTGCAACTTTGCTCTTTGAGCTCATTGCTGTGAAAGTGCTGCTTCTACTAGAATTGATCTGTTGGACTCAGGGACTGAACACAAGATAACTATACATGGGGGATCAAAGAAGACATTCTAAACAAATTATGACTTCTAGAGGAAATCCACTCCTTTTGTGATCATAATTTTTATTTTCAACATGTAAGAGAGAGGAAGTTGATTAACCAATCCAGTATTCTCATATATTGTTTTGTTGCTGCCCCTAACATTTTAAACATGTCTTCAAAAAGCAAGAAAGAAAGAAGAAAGAAAGAAAAGAAAAGAAAGTGAAAATCTCTTCCAAGAAATACATTCAGGAACTACTGCCAAGTCTCAAAGTGAATGGAAGAGAGAAAGTACTCTTTATTAGTTCTCTGGGATCTCAAAAGATGTGTCAAAATGCCTTAGTTCTGAAAACTGGATATTTGTGTTTTCTTATTCAACTTGATACTGCCCACTTTGAACTGCCCAGTAAGTGCTGGCACCACAGCCCTGTGTAATTCTTATTCCTTTCACTATAACCAACCATTTTTTTAAAGATTTTATTTATTTATTCATGAAAGACACAGAGAGAGAGCGAGGAAGAGACATAGGCAGAGGGAGAAGCAGGCTCCATGCAGGGAGCCCGATGGGGGACTCAATCCCCGGTCTCCAGGATCACGCCCTGGGCCAAAGGCAACACTTAACTGCTGAGCCACCAGGGTGTCCCTATAACCAACCATGTTTTAAAAATGATAGTTGAGGGGCACTTGGTGGTTCAGCTGGTTAAGCATCCAATTCTTGATTTCAGCTCAGGT
>NW_027325732.1:0-24296 GCF_048418805.1 Vulpes vulpes | reverse complement strand
ATATTACTTATTGGTGAAAGCCTGAATTGTTTCCCCCTGGAATTATAAAACTTCTGAAAGAAAATAGAATAATATATTTTTTTATCTTCAGGTAGGCAAAAATTTCCTAGATAAATACAAATAGCATAAGCCATAAAAGAAATAACTGATAAATTCAAATCATCAAAATTAAACTTTTTTCCCCTTCAGATATATTACTGAAACAAAAAAATAAATGAATAAAAGGCAAGCCACAGAGTAGGAGAAAATATGTATATCATATTTTTCAGGCAAAGTACTTAGAATCAAAGTAAATTTAAAAAAACACCTTAGGACTCAGTCATGAAAAGGCAATTAAAAAAAATTAGGTAAATAAAGACCAAAAACAGATGCTAACAGCTATTTCATAAAGAAAATAAACAAGTGGACAGTACCACATGAAAAGATACTCAACATTATTAGCATAAGAAAGTGCAAATTAAAGCCACAATGAGATACTAAGAGTGGGTGAGAATGTGGAGTAACTGAAACTCTCATATACCATTGGTAGGTCAGTTAAATGGTGTAGTCACTTTGGAAAACTTTAACAGGTTTTTTTTCATTACACATGCACCAATCATATGTCCTAGCCAATGAAAGTATATGAGGAAACATTGTGGAGTGATAGAAATGTACTATGATTGTGGTAGTAATTATACGGTCTTACACATTTTTTGAGTCACTAAATTGTATACTTAAATTCAGTGAATTTATTTTATATAAATTATGATTCAGACTCGATTTAAAAAAAACAATTGTAAACATTTTAACTGAATAATATGATGAATTAAGGAAGTTTATTTAAGATACAATATAAGTATTTTGACTATGAAAACTAAATATAGGAAAATAATTCCCTATCATTTACAGTTACAAGCTAAAATTCTTACAGATGCAATGTTTAAATGCCTAAGATATGCTTCAAAATCATCCAAGTGTGAGGAGGTATTTAAGGAGCAAAACTTACTATATATTAACAACTACTGAAGTTAGGTGACTGGTACATGGGATACACTGCACTATTCTGTCTACTTTTGTAGCCTTTTAAGAATTTTTGTTAAAAAAGTAAAATAAATATGTTAAATGTAAGAGAAGAAACTTAAATTAGTTGTCCTTAATTACCCCATGATATAAGATTTTCAATATATTTTTAATATGTTAAAATATATTTAATAATTTTCAAAAAATAATTTTCTTGTATTTTAATACCAGGAAATAGCTTCAAAGTGCACCAAGTAAGTTACTGAACCAAGTTTAGAAAATAAGGTTTCCTGTATCAAGCCATGACTCCCTAAATGTTCTATTCTATCTCTCTCACGCGCGCGTGCGTGCACACACACACACACACACACACACAGACACACACATACAGAGCTAGTGACCTAAAGACAAGAGAGTTAGACTAATAAAGACTTCAGAGATTATTAAAAGAATAGGTGGAGTAATCATAGAGACTGTTAATAGTAAAGGAGTCCATGAAAACAACCTTGGTATTTTTCTATTTTATTCAGCTATTGCTTAAAAAGCTCAAGCTCTATAAACACATTTTCCTTTTATCTGTCATAATCATTTTTAAAAATTGTTCACTGAATATTTCTGAAGGAAAAATGAATCTGGAAAGCAACACTGTTCTGACAGTTCACAATTATAAAGCTCAACCTTGGGAAGTGGGTTAATGTCTTCTTAATGTTCCAGCCACCTTCCTGTCTGCCAGTGTGACTTTACTGATTTAAACCAACAAAACAGGGTGTTACTCAGAAAATGGAATGTTTTAATCAAAAAGATTTCCCGAGAAGATTGATTCATTATGCCGGCATTTTACAGTACTTTCAATCGTGTTTTAATATTAGGAATACTGCTTTCTTTGAATTATGTTCAAAACAAAATATTCAGAAAAGTTTAAAGCTATTGTAACCACCTGCCATAGCTGAATCCAGGGCAATGTCTTCTAAATGATGAAGTATATGCTTCATCCACAATTTATGAAAAGACATAGAGTGAGAAAGATTAATAGATTGACTTGGGCAGCCAAAAGCCTATGGTCTGTTTTCTTCTGATAAAATAATAACACTGATGATTCTTCATTATTTGTAAGAATTTAAACCTTCCGAGGAAAGAGAAGTAGATAGGATAACCAATAGAGAGAAAGCTGCTTTGGATGTTGTATCAATAATTTGCCAGTAATATAGAGTTGACTCATTCTGTATTCACTGAAGGAAATTTTATTTAAAAAAATAAGCAGTTTTATTTTATTTTTGTTTCAATTTTTTACTTAAATTCTAGTAAGTGAACATACAGTGTAATATTGGTTCCAGGAGTAAAATTTAGTGATTCATCACTTATATATAACACCCAGTGTGTATCACAAGTGTCCTTCTCAATACCCATCACCCACTTAGCCCATCCACCATCCACCTTCCTTCCAGAAACCCTCAGCTTTTTCTGTATAGTTAAGAGTTTCTTATGGTTTTCTTCCCTCTCTCTCTCTTTTTTTTCATTCCTCTATGTTCATCTGTTTTGTTTCTTAAATTCCACATATGAGCAAAATCATATGGTATTTATCTTTCCCTGATGGACTCATTTCATTTAGCATTAATACACTCTAGCTTCATCCACATCATTCCAAATAACAAGATTCCATTATTTTAGATGGCTGAGTAATAGTTCATTACACACAACACACACACACACACACACACACACACACACACACACACATATCTTTTTTATCTGTTTATCAGTCGATGGATAATTGGGTTCTTTCCCAAATTTGGCTATTGTTGATAATGCTGATATTATTACCAGCACACTGATAAAAATCAGTATTTTTGTACCTTTTGGGTAAATACCTAATAGTATAATTGCTAGGATGCAGGGTAATTCTCACTTTTTTTTTTTAAGAATTTATGTATGTATGTATGTATGTATGTATGTATGTATTTATGTATGTATTTGACAGAGAGAGAGAGAGGGAGAGAGAGAGAGAGAGAACAGAAGGCAAAGGGAGAGGGAGAAAGCAGGCTCCTAGCTGAGCAAGTTGCCCATTGTGGGTCTTGATCCCAGGACCACGAGATCACAACCTGAGCCGAAGTCAGAGGCTTAACCAACTGAGCCACCCCAGTGACCTACCTCAAAATAAGCAATGTTAAAGCATGACTGCATATGGATAATAGGAGCTTTGAGTAGATGAAGTCAGTATCACGTTACAACATGAACTCTTCTACTCAATGTTCTTATGAATTAAGATTTTCTATTTCATCAATTTTGTAATGAACTCTAGCCATTCAGTTTTCCTCCAAACTTTCTTTGTAATCTAGGAGCGAATTAATAACCCTTTAGGCATTTACTTCAGCGATATATATTGTCTTCCACAGACAATACTCTAGACTAGTAAGAGATGTTTTCTATTAGAATTTCAAACCACTTTAATCAAATAAATCATATGAATGCTATTTCCAAATGGTATAAGAGGAATTTTCAACATACATTTATCAAGATCATTCTCAATACTATTGTGTATAATACTCAAAAAGCAAACACTGAAATATGAATACTCATGTTTTCGGTAAAATTATTTGTATTCCATATTAGGAAGAAAAAAAATCAGTGAAAGCTACTTGATATTCACTACTAAGAGATTTTGCTGACCTCCAAAATACTTAACCTCTACAGCATAAAAATTAAGATCTTTTTGTTCCATTGATCAATGGCTCTTCCTCCTTAAGCATTATAATATTTGAAGATGGAAACATAAATATATGCAGAATATCAAGAATTTCTTGCCATGTATATTCCTTAATTAAAAATAAGAAGAAAGCAAGTCAAATAGACTCTGAGACAGTCTTCCCCTTTTAATTGCTTATGATCAGAAGAAATATTTCAAATAAAAGCTGGGCTGCATTGTAGGAGAGATCAAAATTTGAGCTTTTCAGCCTAACTTAAAACCAGTCATAAGAAATGTTTCGGAAACATTATTATCCTGAAAGACTTTGTCATATATTTTTAAAAGTCTGTCTTTCAAGACACATTAATGTAATTTATCTGCAGTATAAGATAGCATTACTTAGATTTTTTATGTTTCATTTTCCAGAGGAAAAACCAGGGCACCAAGAGGAAGACTTTTTCTCACTCCAGCTTCTGAGATGATAGTATACAGAAAAATATAGTGATTGCATCCCATTTCCTTCCAATTCTTTATTATGTACATGTTACATATATGTATATAAAATATATATTTAATCATGATTTTATATAAAAACTTACAGGTTACTCTTAATATGTCACGTAACAAAGTTGTTTTATATATGACTTTTTTTCTGAATTAAAATTTTAAGGACTATACTATGACCCACAGCATAATTTAAACCATGCAATTATAAAATATTGAAAGTGAAAATTTAAGAATCTTTCATTCTGTATGCTTAAAATGCTAATAACTTCTTTTACCCTTAGACAACATGTATATTTTTAAAACCCCTGTTCACTGTTGGTGGGAATGCAAATTGGTGCAGCCACTGTGGAAAACAGTATGGAAGTTCCTTGAAAACCTTAAAATTGAATTGCCATATTATCCATTAATTCCACTGCTGGGCATTTATCCAAAGAAAGCAAAAGCACTGATTCAAAAAGATATATGCAGCCCTATATTTATTGAAGCATTATTTACAATGGCCAACCTATTGAAGCAAATCAAGTGAAGCGTCCATTAAAAGATGAAGGATAAATATGTAGTATGTATATACAACAGAATATTACTCCACCATAAAGAAAGAATGAAATCTTGCCATTTGCAACAACATGGATGGACCTTAAAGGTGTTATGCTAAGTGAAAAAGGTAAGTCAGGAAGACAAATATGGTATGATTTCACTTATGTGTGGAATTTAAGAAACAAAGCAGATGAATAAAGGAAAAAAAAAAAGAGAGAGAGACAGCCCCAAAATAGTCTTAACTAGGAATAACAAACAAATGATTACCAGAGGAAGGAGACACATGGTAGGGGGGTGGGCGTGGAGAATGGGTGAAATAGGTAAAGGGGATTATAATCATCATCATCATCATCATTATTATTATCTCAAAAAATAAACTCAATTTGTCAGATGCTTAAACATATGGAAAATATTTACTTATTTACATTTTCTTTTTACATTACATTTTCTTTTAATTGTGACTCTGTATATTTATTTTTAAAGGAATTAAATTTGCACATGAAATTCTGTACACTTAAGAAAATAATAAGAAACTTCTAAAAAATCAGTTCTAGTGTCTTCACTAAGGCAATTATTTCTCATTGTTTATGATCCAACAAGTTATACAGTATTTTGCGGGAGATCAGAGAATTTAAAATCTTTCAATCCCTTTAAACACTTGCAAAACAAGAACAACTAGCACTAATCACCCAAAATGTGTAAATTGAAGGAAATTATCCTTGAGTCAGATTTACTTAAATTTCTAAATAAAAATTATAGAATCTCCTGAGTTCTTGTTCCCTTCTAGATTGGATAATTTAGATTTGATGAAGGTCACTCCCTGGAAGAAAGGATAGAAAGTAAGAGGTCAATCTCCCAATCCTGGTAAAGTTGTCTTCAAAAAACAAAGACAACATAAGCTACGCGAAACCACTAAATCAACTACTTCGAAGTCAGTGTCTGGTTGGAAGGCCTTCTTAATGACCAGTTTTGGCAATTAAAATGATTACCCAATTGACTAGTTTTCACTCCTGTGATTTTTCAAGCAGCATTCCAACTCAGAGGCTTTTAGGCTAACAAATTCTTCCACTTGGAAGTATTTTGCCCAAGGACAGATTAGAGTAAAAATAATTAATTAAGCTGCACATTTTAAATAGCTTTACTATTAATTCCTCTTATAGCCTATAAATGGGATCTTTTATAATAGAAAAGAAGAAAAATGTGGGGATAAAGGAAATGATTTCCATTTTTGTAGTTAATTTAAAATTCAATGCTTTACTCTCTCTACATGTTAATATGCATTTATCTACATTTCAAACTCTGACACTTTGCATCTACTTTCTTATAATTGATTTAATTAAGGATTTAAAAAATCTATAACCTTCAAATATTCTATAAAATGCCATGCTCTGCTCTAATTTACCATTGCCACAAATCTTTTTTTCTATATTTTAGTATCATTTTCCATGCATTTTAAGCTATTTAAATAAAATTCATATTAAAGATAAATGTTTGGAGAAACACTGTTAGAAGAAGCTATGCTATTATGTATCCTCAAAGTGCTTTTGCATGTTGGTTAGTTATAAAGTTATTTAGCTATTTCCAGGAGCTAAGAGCAGCTTTTTGACCACTCTATTCAATATGGCATAAAAACTATGAACACCTGCACAAAGTTCTATATTTTCCCATTTGCTCAGAAAAAAAAATATAACTGAGTAATGAGAGGGTGTCAATGAATTATGAATAACTTCTGTGTAAATGAAGGCAATATAATCAGTTCCCTTGTACCAAGCAGGTATTATGTTTTTCCACAAGGATTCATTTTAGTTAATTTAAGTTGTATCATTAAGCATTACAATTTGGCACCTGCCAGAAAGATGACAAAAAATAAGCAGCTACAATTGTTCAAGGACATGTTCTGAACTATTCAGTATATAAATCACCGCCTAGCATTCATATTAGATAATAAAACTTTCTCCTTTTAACTGGGTTTGGATAACTAACTGTTGGCTTTAATATCACCCAAATGTTAATACCGATTGTTAAGTCATTGAAAAAGTCATTAAATAAGCAATATTTCTCAATGAATACATTTTGAGGCACTAAATAGAATATATAATAAAAAAGGAAATATTCAGCATCCATGCAAAATGATTAAGTAGTAGCCTGCATATAAATAAAATTGAACTTTCTCTAAAAACTCTGGCAAATAATAGTATTGTCACACTTTCTATTTTGACCTTCAGCTTTTCACGTTAGCCCTGATGTTAAGCATTATGGATGGCCTTGGGATACTTTTGTAACATAGAACATTAATGAGCCTACGATGAAGGTTAAAAAAAAAAAAAGGTCCTAAACCAAAAATACAATTTCTGGAGAATAGAGGAGGAGCAGAGAACTAGCTCTACAACCATGAGCAAATTAAGAGTCTGGGAAATAAGCAGACTTGTCAGGATTATTCTAAGAATCTTTCTAGTATAACAGTATATTATTCAAACTAAATGCAAATGCCTTATAGGCAGATATAGAGCTTTATGATATCTCCCTAACCCCTCAGATATGAGCAGTTCATATAGATATGATCAATTAAAAAAATTAATGCGTATGTTATGTTGCATTTTCATTCATGTAAGGTATATTTTCCAACGGATTAACTACATTTATGTTAATCTTGCCATAACTTTTCATGTTCAAGTATACCTTACTTTCAGTTTCAAATATTTCATAATTGGTTACTTTCAATATTCTGTATGAATTTCAAAAGGAAAGGAAGAGAAATACTAAAGGAAAAGGATTTTAGCCCAGGGAAAAGACTCGAAAGAATCAAAGAGTGGGTTTGGCATAGCAGGGAGACATTTGGGAAAGCATCACAAGAATGAACAAGGCTTGATCTTGGTACTCTTGATCTTTTGAAATGAAGTCTTTCTGCTAAACCAATAGTATGCGTAAACTTCTTATAAATCTTCCTACTTCTGATGTTGCAGATGATCCAGATAAATCTTTTTTTTAAGATTTTATTTATTTATTCATGAGAGACACACAGAGAGAGGCAGAGACATAGGCAGAGGGAAAAGCAGGCTCCCTGCAGGGAGCCTGATGCGGGACTCAGTCCCAGGACCCAGGAATCATGCTCTCAAAGACAGACATTCAACCACTGAGCCACCCAGATGTTCCCCAGGGAAATCTTTTATCATATTATAACTCAGGATTTAAAAGTTACTGGGCCCATACTTGTGGTCACTTGAGCATCTGTACTAATACCTCTTGCTCAGGTACTTGGGACACAAAGCTTAACTATATATTTTGCTCTCTAAAACAATTTCACTTTATTTTTTGCATTTTGATTCCAGAGCCTTTCTTTTCTACTCCCTTGCTTTCTTTGTGAAGATATGAGTCAGAGAAAGAAAATAAGAAAGCCAGCTAATATAACAACTAATAATGCAAGCCAATCTAAAAAAAAATTATCAGAAGAAGGAAGTGTTCCATTTCCAGATGGGATTACTCAGACTTGTATGTGCATGTATTCATAAAATATAACCAGGCAACCAAAAGACACAAGATCTTCAGAATCTAATCATTCTTGTGGTCACATGTTTGGAACAATTTTTTTTCCCTTTTATTCTAAGGTCAGCTTCTAAGGTTATCTATGTTCAACTAAACAAACTCTTCTTACTTCTTGTCCCAAAAATTGCCCAGAAAGAATTAGTCAACACTCATGACACCCATCCTTAATTATTGTTTAGTTCAATTGCCTGTGGCTTTTTTTCATTATAATATTATTATTCTAAAAGTGGTCTGTACTTGGAGGGGGGGGGGAATGACAATGGTTTAGCCCAGCTCAGTTTTAGCCATTTTCTCTAACAGTTGACTGAAGATTATTTACTCACCCATTGGTTTTCTTTAAAAAATAAACACAGTGAAGACTCATTCTCCTTTCTTATGGATTTCTATTAAATTTTGCTGGTTTCTTCTAGCCCATATAGTCTCCCCTGTTTAATAACTAAGATAATTTCATTTCCTTGAATTAAACTTATTGTGTTTCTCTCCTTCAATATAAGAGTTTGCTACTTTGAATAATAGTATAATTAATAGTGAGTCAACAGAAGATGTCACAGACAAATAAAATCATTGCCACACAAGTTCATTTTCATGTTTCTTCCCACTTAGCCTATGATCAATAGAGATTTGCCACTGAAAAATGCAACGGTATATTTAGATATCAGTTTTGAAAACTAAGCAGAGTACAACACTGTAAGAGATACAAGATTTTGGAATTGATTAATTTGTCTAAACTTTTTAAATTAGTTTACATTTCTAGTACTATCTCTCAAGGTAATGAGCCTAGTAATGTCATATTTTTATAACATTTCTGTGATGACAAACTTATTTGTATTAAATAACCTTATCTAATATAGACTGTAGGATTTGCTAAATCCACATTTACTTGATTCATTTAATTCCTTATTTTCAAGTTTTTGATCCAAATCACTTCTTAGCCTTCAAATTTTTAGTCATATTTTTTAGCAAGGAAAAATGATACATTTGAATATAATTGCATATATTTTTAAAATCTTAATAAATATGATGCAACTGTTTTTACAAAGATGATATTTTAACCTTCCCCTATAATCTCACTCAAAATAAGTGATGTTTAAAAACTTAATCATGAAAAGAATGTCACCATCAGTAAGAAAAATAGGCCTTTAAACTTTATAATGAAAAGTGGATAGTAATGCCAAATCAAATGTTGAATATTTCTAACTTCTTATTTGGTCTTTGAAAATCACATTTAAAGAAAATAATTTTGGGATCCCTGGGTGGCGCAGCGGTTTGGCGCCTGCCTTTGGCCCAGGGCGCGATCCTGGAGACCCGGGATCGAATCCCACGTCGGGCTCCCGATGCATGGAGCCTGCTTCTCCCTCTGCCTGTGTCTCTGCCTCTCTCTCTATCTCTCTGTGACTATCATAAATAAATAAAAATTAAAAAAAAAAATTAAATAAAAAAAAGAAAATAATTTTGATCAGTAAAAAAAATGCACAAGTTTTAGGAGCTAAATTGTTATGGAAGAAAACACAAGTTGACAAATCTCAATTATGTGGTTTCAATGCTTCTTTTTTCCAAGGAGGCTTAATCTATCAAAGTCAAGATCTCTCATTTTTCTTCACTTTTATTTTCATCTACAAAGACACAACTCTTTAGGTGAAGGCATATAAGTTTAATCAAATTTAATGCAGTTAATGTGTTGATGATCTGTCAACAGGGTACCATCCACAGTACTCCCTGTGATGGACAAGGGAAATTAATATTGAATAGGAAGATGAACTTGGTACTGCTCTCCTCTCAACTTTCCCTTTGGCCACCAAGGCCTTCTCTTACTCACAAGATGCAAATCCTCTTCAAGGCCTTCACATTTGCAGTGCTCTCTGCTTGAAATGCTTTTCTACCACATACCCACCTGGCTACCTAGCTGTCTCATTTCCTTCAGGTATAAGATGATTTTTGTCTCAGTACTTATCACTGTCTAGCTATTTATTTATTTATTTATTTATTTATTTATTTATGATTTTATTTATTTATTCATGAGAGAGAGAGAGAGAGGCAGAGACACAGGCAGAGGGAGAAGCAGGCTCCCTGCAGGGAGCCTGATGTGGGACTAGATCCTGGAAGTCCAGGATCATACCCTGAGCTGAAGGCAGGTTCTCAACCACTGAGCCACCAGGTATCCCCTTATCACATATTTGTTAATTTTGTTTATTGTCTGCCTTCCTACTAGATATAATCTTGCATAAGGGCAGGGATTTACTGTTCTACTTTGGCAAGAGAAGGGAGATAAAATAAGTTTCACGGCCACAATGAGACAAAGAGAAGAAGGGGAGAGAGAGGGAAGGAGAAAGAGAATCTTAAATTCTTTAAAGTAGTAAGAAAATTGCAAACTACGACTTTATGGGGAAAGAAAAAATGCTTCCTTGGATTTCTCAATGCCTTTGAAAAAAGCCCTAGCCTCCCGAAACTCAGAAATGTATACAATATAAATACAGAGAATATTTGCTTTCAGTTTCCCCAAAAACATTACACTTTTCACATATCATGCAAATCAGATCAATAGCCACTTTCTAGCTAGTTTCTCTGACCTGGAAAGATAATACATTTTATCTCTCGCAGACAGCCAAATAGCAGATGGGCTAAGTCCTTATGTTAAGACACATTGTGCAAGAAAGATGACCATTATCTCAAAATGTCAAAAGTGATGAATCCCCAAATTTGGACAGACTTCTGGGCCTTAAAAACTGGTGACACTCGGGGCACCTGGGTGGCTCAATCACTTGGGTGACTGACTCATGGTTTTGATGGTTTTGGCTCAGGTCGTGTTCTCAGGGTCCTAGGATCAAGACCCATGTGGGGCTTCATACTCAGTGCAAGTCTGCTTGAGAATCTCTCCCTCTCCCTCTTCCTCTGCCCCTCTACCTACTTGCACATATGCATATTTCTTGGTAAAATAAATAAACGAATCTAAAAAAAAAAAACAGTGACATTCAGGTTTTATCTGGCCCTTGAAAAGATATATTTATATTCCAAGTTAGGTTGATAACCCAAGGCCATTTCCATACCAGTCTCAAAAGAGAAAAACATTTTTTTTCCCTCTCTCTTGGGAAGTGAAAGTTGGTGACTCTGTTCTATATATAAATGAAAAAAATCCATTCTTCCCATTCCTCTCTACGGGATGTAACCTACCACCCACTTTGAAAGATTCCATTAGCTCTCATTGTTTTGCTGCAGGTCTAGAAGTGGAGCACCAATTCTTAACTGCTACTCTGGCTATCTGGTTATAAGTATCAATAAAGAACACTTTTCCTTGATCCAATATCTTGCATTTTTATAATATTCACCTATAAAAAGTACATAACTCTGCAAGTGGGGTAAAATCTCAGAAACTTCATAGTTCTTGACAAAAGAGATACAGAGTCTGATGATTTTAAATGTTGATGAGGGACAAAGAAATTCTTGTGATCAAATACTATGCATTTCACACAACTCTCTAGATAAGTACAAACAACAGAGAAAATAGATGACCACATATTAATAGGAGGCCCTGTGTACCCAACTGAAGAAATGCTCTCAGCAGCCAAGATAAAGCGGTTCCAAACATGAAAGAAAAAATGGTAATTTACACTTCGGCAAAAATCCTAAGCTTAAAAAAAAAAAAATTGGATTCATGACAAAAATAAATCTTTCCTTTAAAAGTGAGGGTATAACAGTCCATTAGGTAATTACTTTGATATATTAAATATCTATAATTTCAATTTCCATGATAGCTCATGATGGCTCAAAGAATGAGGAAATATAGATGAAGTCTGTCATTATGTATTTACACAGTCAAAAAGAAAAACAACCTATAACCTGAATTCATAAAATGCTAATTCATATGAGTTATTTTTTTTCTTTTCTTCTTTAATAAACAGTCCTTAGGGAAGGACTGAAAACAAGAATACTGGGACTTCTCAATTTAAAAGCCATTACTTCAGGAGTCTATGTGGAGGGCTGCTTCAGAAATATCTTCCTGTATTTGTCAATTTGTGTTTTTTTTCTTATTTTCCAAACTAAGCAATTGAAGATGTAGAAATAGAAATAAAATATCACAAAGCCCAGCTGTCTATAGGACACATGTTTGTGTCAGT
Organism: Vulpes vulpes; assembly: GCF_048418805.1. Taxonomy (NCBI): domain Eukaryota; kingdom Metazoa; phylum Chordata; class Mammalia; order Carnivora; family Canidae; genus Vulpes; species Vulpes vulpes. The sequence goes on along the minus strand of NW_027325732.1, from coordinate 11,915 downwards.
CATCACATTCGTGATCTATTGCAGTAATAAATCAAAAGAAGCACACTAGTTGTATAATTTATTACAGCAGTATATCAGCAGGGTGAGGCCTCCAGGAGCTGAGTTACAGACATGAACCGTGCATCATTGCTTTTATTTACTTCCTCTATTTAAGTTTGATATAAGCAGACAGAGTGGGAAGACCTAAGGTCAGAATTGAAAACTTCTTTTGCATAATTTTCTAAATGGCTTTCGACATTTAAACCAAGGCAATGTTATTACTTTCCTGTGACTTATTTTTCTATGGTAATTATTGATAATTAAGTTTTTCTTCCTTTCAGTCAATAAAGATTGATTGAGCTAGATAAAAATTAATTCATTCACTAAATCTGTCTCATCATAAAGCTGGGCCTATTTTGTAACACAGGAACATTTGTAGTCAAAACCCATTCTCCTGGGTAACTCGGTGGTTCAGTGGATTAAGTGTCTGCCTTCAGCTCAGGACATGATCCCAGGGTCCTGGGGGCCAGCCTTACGTTGGTCTCCCTGCTCAGTGGGCCTCACTTGCTCTCTTTCTGTCTCTTTCTCTCTCAAATAAATAAATAAAATCTCTTAAAAAAATTACCTTTTCTGCATGGCCACATCCTATCTTCCCTCAGCCCCCTACCAATGCCACTATTTCTCCTTCTAGGAATTCAAAGGTTTAAAAAAATAACATTTTTTAAATTAACATATTTGTAATAACGTTGCTACATAATGTTTAAAGATTGCTTCACTACTTGTATTATATAATACAGATATCAATAATTCAGTAAAATATTTTGCAGTCAATAACATTTACACCCTTCCTACTAAAAGTATGGAAACTTCTTAGGAATATATAATCTCTGGCTCTGAACAAGACCTACTACTGCATTTTAACAACATCTCTATGCACATTAAAGATTGAGAAGCATTGGCTTGTTAAGCAACACATTCCCCTGATCTTTGGTCTATAAGTATATCTTTGGGTCTAAGAACAAGAATGAAACATTTAAAACACACTAAAAAAATGCTAATGCCTTCCTAAGACAAAACTGTTTGGGGAAATTGTAACAAATATGCAAGGACAATTTTGGAAAGATCATGGATTATAAAATGATGCACGGCAAATGGAAGAGTTCAGTTCTTTATTTCTCATGGATTTGGTTTGGTTACTATCTCAAGTTAGCTAATGTTCAGTGTCTGTACTACTTCACTGGCAAAATTGAAATAATAATGGTTGCTTGGTGATAATTATGTTAAATCAGACTAAAACAGGCACCCACTAAATGGCAGCTATTATACAAAAGCCTTTTACGGTTTTGAGCAGCTCAAATACAAAATAGTCTGTTATAAAAATCAGTAAAATTCTGAAGGTCAGAATTAAGCCAGTGGCAATGTCCCTGATCAGGGAAATAATTTCCAGTCTTTAGTTACATGAATACTGTTGTATAAGACATGCCTTATGCAACACATCATATCCTCTCAGCCACACTGGCTTAAAGATTCATGACCACTTTTTATTTTCTTTCTTTCTCTTCCCTTCTCTTTTCTTTCTTTCTTTTCTTCTTTTCTTCTTCTTTTTTTTTTTTATAGTTCGTGTTATGAAACACTCCATGTAAACATAGTGCTCTCACTTCATGCCATGCCCAGAGCCTCTGACTATTCCTCAGGGGGTGGGAAATTAATGACCCATGGGTCATATATGTTTTTCCTCCCCAGCCCATTCTCCTCTTCCTTCATTACTACTTCCTGGGATTTTACACTTATTACAGAATCAGAATATAACTCCTCTCTCAGACTCTCTCTTTTTTTAATATCTGAACTGTGATAAATGTTTTCACTTTTTTTTTCTTTATCTGAATACAACGTCTACTGTAATTCACCTTTAACTACTCTTTAAATTGACTCATTACCATATGGGAGAATTCAGTATTTAGAAGAAACAGAATAAAAAAATATCTACAAAGAAAAGGAAATAATTCTATCATCAAATTATAATTAGATACTATTACCCACCAAATTTTAGTCTGAGTTCTCTTTTCACTGTCCCCCTCTTCCATCTCAGTGATAGAGTGTCACGGGGTGTTAAATATATACTAGCAACACAATTTATCTCTCTTCCCAAGGTGATCAGAAGATTAAAACAGAATTAAGAAGAGAAGGACTTTTCACACTACTGTATTAATTTTAAATTGATGTTGTTTCTGTGTCCTACCTGGTATCACTGATAAAGTCTCACATTTGGGGAAAAATGAGCTAGGCACTTTGAAGACCAAGATTTGGTGATTCCTATGCAAATTCACCCAGAAATTCTAATCAGGTAAGAGAGACCCAAACTGTAACTTAAAAACAAACAAACAAACAAATAAACATTCTCATTTAGTATGTATTTGATTGCATCTTGAGTAAACTCCTTCATGTTTATAGTAGCCTATAATAGTGAATCCAAATTCTGAGTTTGCATAAAAATCAACTGGGAACTTTAAAACTGAGATCCACATCTCATTCAGGAATTCTGATTTAAATTGTTCTTGGATGGGGCTTATCCATCAGTATTTCACAAAAGTTTCTTAAGTGATTCTAATACACACTTGGTATTAAGAAATTGTTCTATGTCTTATAATAAATGATTGACAAATTAAGATGTATTTGTTTGTTTTTAATCCCCCTGTCCAAGGCAGCATTATCCTGGGCATTTATTTTTCATTCAACTATTATGCCCTTTAATGTCCCTACCATTCAAGCCTCAGAGGTAGATAGCCTGGTCATTTGATTAGGCTTAGCTTTTCATGGTGACCAATAGAAACACATGAGGTGTTAGAACCACTTTCCCCACTATCCTCAGCTCCCAGTACTGAAAATAAACACCTGATACTTTATCCCTCAGTGTCTGGAACTATTATCTTATCAAAATAAACTAATGGTTATACAAGTTTGCAGCTGCGACATTAGTGATCACAGAATTCTGTTTGAATCCTGGTGGAAATATTAGCCTAAGATTCTGCAGAACTGCATGCTTTAAAAGTTTCTTCTTTATGTGAATAACTATTTAGTTTTAGCTCCCTCTAAGACATACCTTTAGTCAACATTATTTATGTTTTCCTTTCATTTTTCTTTATTATTTTTTGATCTCCAATAATTAGGCAATAACTGAGCTCATTTATCTTACTAACTTAATTTTAACATACTTAGTTTTAAATATTGGCTTGTCCTTTCAGCAATTTAACAACCTAATTGAAAATTATTAAATGCATTTTATATCTTGATGGCCAACCATATTTTTTGATGATTTATTTGCTAGTATGTTCTAGTAGAAATTATTTAGCATTTTGATTTTCATTAGCTTTTATATATTCTCAAAGCTCCTCATGTAAATAAAAAATCTCATTGCATAGCTTAGCAAATCTTAGGGTCATGGAAAACATCTATTTTTCATGCTTATCATTTTGTTTCCTTCAATTAAATCAAAGTACTATATAACTTTAAAGGTTTACCTTAATGTCTTGGCTGCTGGTAAGCTCAGAAATAAATGTATGTTTTTGTTACTTATTTATACACATACTGTACCTGAACTTTTATATAGACTAGTTTAAATCATTCTTTAAATAGTTGATATAATAATTAGTTAACTGGTTTTAATCAGTTTGCTTGCATTCTAAATATTTTCAAGAGACAAACAGAAAGAAAATTCAAAATACTGTTTCAAGCTTAAGTAAATTGATGTGCGTTTTTGTGCATGTAATAACTAATAAGAAATGCATTAAAATTATCTAGAGAGAATACAAACATTTAACCAGAAATTCAGAGAAAAATTAATGTAACTTAATTCAGAATTTCCTGAATTTAAACATGAAACTTTTCCATTTCCTGATTTCCCCCTTCCATACTAATTTATTTCACCAAAGAAAATAACTTAAAAACTTTTTTTGCATGCTTTTCTATGTCTTTGGTTTCTAAGCAAAATTAATCTGGAAAAAAATATGTTCATGTGTTTGTGCATGCACATGCAAGATAGCTTTCCTTAGTTCTCTGTTCTTTGTATCTTTGTATATGAATTTCTACAATGAGGCAAGTGGGACAAGTGGCTGATTTTGAAAATTCTGTCTGATGCCTAACAAATTGAAAGCTTCCAAGAAATACTAAATCAATCCATCAGTATCAGTATCACATTCTGAAGGGACACCAGTTATTTTCTGGGTGAATACACTAGTTGCCCTGGATATTGACCATTTATTCTTCTCCAGAACACATCTCTTTTCAGAGAGCTCAGCTTCAGTAACACTTTAATTTGCACGACTAACCAAGCTGAACCATCACTGAAATGTATGTGGATTTAAATCAAGGGGATTGTGTTCAAAATAAATACCATTAACCCTACTGCAATAACATTCTTATCTTACCAAATAGAAATATCGGTTGTACACACTTCAGAAAATTATCCTGTATGGCTGAGGCCCTCAAAATAGCTAATCTTTGATTTTTGGCCTTTTTTAAAAAAAGCTGTTTACTTTTTATTTTATTTAAAAAAACATAATTTTAATTTATCTTTTAGTTTATTCATCCATTTGCTCACTGCTTCAGCAAATATTTAATGGATATAGCAATGCACCAGAGTTTGGGCTCTTTGCTTTTGGAAATACAAATATGAAAATGATTTCTATTCTTCAGATATTAGTAATCCTACAGAAGAAGAAATGAGACAATTTATGATTTAATCTAACTGATATAATTCTCATGTTCAAGCAAATGTATTTGTATGTAGTGGATGCAGTTACAAAATTTTAAATTGGGATTATTTTATAATTTCCTTTATTCAAGGGAAGTTTTATAAGATTTAGCATTTGTTTACAATTGTCAGGTACCAAGTTGCATACAACACTTTAACTCTTCAAAATATCTCCTAGGAGGCAGAAACTATTAGTTCTTTTTACAAAAACAAAAACAAAAACAAAAACAAAAACAAAAACAAAAAACAAAAACAAACTAAGGCATAGAAAGATTAATAAAATGTCTCAAATATATTAAACAATATGTCAAGGATCCAAGTTTTAGATCACTATCTAACTCCACTACCTAAATTTATTAATTTCTGTCGTATCATACAGCTTTGTGAAAGATGGTATGTTCTATTTTGTTAAGACTATCTCCATGAATCAAATAATTAAGATGTGGCATCATCTTATTATGCATATTAACATGTAAAATGATGTATTTGAGTTCTACAAAATCAGTAACAAAGTCACAAAAAGTGATGAAAAAAATTTAAACCTAGCTGAAAATGTAGAAACTGTGACTCAAAAGAGTAAGTTACTTGCTGAAGATCAAATATCTCTTTAGAACCAGAGTCAGGAATTAAAACAATTTTATCTAACATCAATTTCAGGCTTCTTTTCACTCCTTTCTTATGGTTACTCAGACAGTGGTATTTGGCAACGTCGCATCATCGTATAAACTTCATTGTATTCACTCTGATAACATGTATCCATCATGGTTACAGATGATAAAATGCAAACAGTATAATCCATCATCTATATTTCCACAACCTTTATATCTTGTGGGGAACCAGTGTTTCTATGTCTTTGACCTCTTATGCCATATCATGTATGTGTTACTAAATCTTATCCCATTTAAATCCACTGGCAATGCATAGACATTCTGTTGCTTTAGAGATTTGTGGAACATGGCTATATCTTTAAAAACATTTTATAAAATGATAAACATAAGGCATTTCTTTTTTCTATTTTGAGTTTTTAAAAACCTAGATGCACACTTACTTTTGCTTCTGAGAAGATGCAGTAGATATAATTTTCTGATTCTTCTCACTAAGTACAACTAAAAATCCTAGTAATTGTATATAAAACAAATTTGAGAAGACTGAAGGGTGGACAGAAGAAGGCAGCCCAGCTAGGGAACTTGGAGCTGAGGAACAACATGGTGATGAGTTCCTCAGGTTTTATTGTTGCCTCGTAGATCCCAGACTTGGAACTGAATAAGCTAATAACTCAGAAATGCCAATATTCATAGACAAACAACAACAAAAGCCTGTTCTTTCTAGGCTTTTTTTTTTCTATGACTAGAAAAGATTCTAACTAGCAAGATGCTATTCTAGACAAATACCACACAAAGAACTGGGACTCACACATACACCAGCAAAGGCCAAAGTGGGGAACCTGGACTTATACCCATACCTGGCAGTAGTGGGGTGCCCTCCCCCTTGCTTCTAGAGTGGTGTCCAAAGAAGCCTAGTAGATAACCAGGACTTTTAGCATAATCCAGGAATAATGAAGCTAATTCACAGTGGTGACACTAGAGACCAGCTGGGAAGCTATAACTCCCACCATCCCTGCCAGAAGTAAAAAGGACCCACAATCATGCCTCAGGTGTCAATAGAGGCTGAGTGGGAAACCTAAGCTTCTACCTCCACCTGGCACTAACAAGGCAAGACCCCACTTTCCTCTGCCATCATGATATCAGGGAAAGTCAGCTAAAATAGGAGGCTAAATAAGATGTGGAATTTCACACAATAAAACAACAATGTCCAGGTTCAATGGAGAATCACTCATCATACCAAAAACCAGGAAGATCTCAAGAGATCTAGTCTGGGTGACAGTGTATTAATATTTCTCTACTATTTCCATTAATATACAATAAATCTCCCTATGGAATTAATACATATTTTATGTCATCAGTTTTAATGGATTCATAGAATTCTATAGTGTTATTCTTCCTTTTGTTATCATATATCCATTTAATCACTTACTATTCTTAAAATATTAGAAAGTTAATAGAAATCTATTAAATTCAGGTTATAATTTGAATAACTATTCATGTCCAAGGACACTTAAAATATACAAAAGCCAATATTGATATAACAACCTGAATATTAAATTGTATTGCTTAAATTCAGAGAAGTGTCTGAATAATAAAACACCTGAGTTTCCAGTAGCCATTTGGGATTCACTAGTCAATGGACTTATTTAAAATATACTTGACTGCAATTCCTGTTAACAGGCACCAGGTACCCATCAGTTCTGTATATTCAATCAGCAAATCTGTTGCAGTTTAAGTTCATAGAATGCTTCTGGTAACAAATAGCCATTTTATTTTTTGTCTATGGTCCGCATACCTGTTCATAGGTGCAGAATCCCATGTGTTTGAGGCATTCTAGATAGAACAGAAAGATAAATTCCTGCCAGGAGACCTTTTTTCATATCTCATTTTAAAACAATTACACACCTTAGTGGTTCTCAATGAAAACAGTTCCATCCCTTTCCAGAATTTGGAAAATTCCGGTTGTGATTTCACTTGATTGTGGGATGGGAGTTGGGTAGACAGGTAGGAGACATTGACTAGGAAATTCAGTGGTTAGGGATGAGGAATCTAATTGTACCATGACATAGAGGGAAGTGCTGTGCAGTGAACTGAGCCTCAGTTAAGTTTTAAATATCATATAAGATTTTATACAAAGGTGAAAACCTATTTACAATTATGTAAGTCTAGACTTTAACTCCATTGTACATATATAAAAGTTATTTTTACAGAGCTCTTTATCATATGCTTATTTTTCAGGGAATGTAACTTCTACACAAATGAGAAATGACTTCATTTTATTGTGTTTAGATAATTATCAAAAATTTATTACCAATTTTAAAGATCAGCTGATGACTTCTTTATATATTCTCCCTTGATTTATACATATTGAACTATGTCCTATTTTATCATAAATTACTTTTATATGTCCTTTATGTTATAATGCAGGTATTAAGTTTAGAAAAGTTATCCATAAAGATAGCTAAAATGCAAAATTTCATTTCAGAATAAAAATGGTAATGTTACAGACATTTTAATAAAAAGGGGACATTAAAAAACAAAAATAAAATAAAATAAATAAAAAAGGGACATTGCCTCCAATAGATAGTTGGAAACTTTATTAATTAGCATTAGATACCACAGTCAAAAACATTATAAATTAATGTTGCATTTTTGGGTCTTGGTTTCCAAATCTACAGACTGTCCAAGTTAGTGATGGAAAAATTTTCACTTCACTAAAAATTTTAGTGACTGTTCATGCTGACGTTGACTTTAAATCAAAAATTAAATTTTTAAAATCCAAATACTTTACATCTTTTAAAAATAAAATCAAAATGCCCCTTTTTTGATGATAGGATATGGTTTTGACTTGGCTAAGTAATTCAAACTTATGTTGCCAGAAAATTCACTTTTCTAATCATTAAATCCTATTCTATAAGTTTCACATCCAGGCTTCTATAGCTTTCATAGTATCATTAAAATGACATTATCAAAAAGAGTAGATATCATAGACATAAATACAGGTAGAAAGAAAGAAAGAAAAAGAAAGAAAGAAGAAAGAAGAAAGAAAGAAAGAAAGAAAGAAGAAAGAAAGGAAAGAAAAGAAAAAAAAGAAAGGAAAGAAAAGAAAGAGAAAGAAAGAAATGATAGATGTCTTGATTCATTTATGGAATAAAATAACTGATTCTATAGATAGAAAAGAAATAATTGGTGCTATAAGAAGGTAAAATATCTAATATCCTTGTGATTGATATTACTTATAATTGATTATAATTGATTAGTATTGTTTTTATGAACTAATTTTCCAATTTTTACTCAAGACAGTTCATCATCAGAGTGTGTTTGTCAAGGAGGAAGATTATCCCATATAATTTTCATTCTACAGATAAAACTTAGGACTTAGTATTTTTGTCTGGAAATATACTCTGGGAAACAAACAAACAAACAAACAAACAACTTTGCACAAAGTTTCTAAAAAGAATGTCAAAAGTAAGAAACATCAGCAATTGCAATTTCTAGGAACACGAACATCTCTTTTGGAAAGGTTTGTGCCACTCAGGTAGCTGATGTCTTCCAAGAAATGATTAACACTTACAGTGTAACTGCAGGGAGAAAGGCTATAATCACCCTGTCTTAGCCCCTGTCAATATTAGTTATTGTTTCAGCTACTGGAACAACAAAAATGACAGATACAGAACAGAAATAAAAATGAAACAGAATGAAATTATTATCTGGTTCTTTTTCCTTTTCCTTTTATTTTCTTTCTTTTTTTTCTTTTTCAAGGGGGTGTGGGTGTGTGGGTGGGTAGTGTTTAATAACTGGATCAGCCAGGAAGATTAAACTATATATTGTTAAGCAGAGAATGCTTTTCTCAATAAATATGTAGGTAGAATCACCACACAAGTTAATATGATGTTAAAGTTAGAAAAACCTAAGAAATCATTATATTTTTATCAGTACAAGTCATATTTAAACCATGTATACTTTTATTTTAATGTGACCTCACCCTAAGGTATGATAGATTATTAAAACATAACTCTGAGGTTGACAGAAGAAATTAAACCTATGGATGGATTTGTTAAGCTAAATATTAGTAGATAATTCAATTAGAAAAGGTAAAATATATATTTAAAAATATCTTCTTTTTCTAATATCTATTTTTTTAAAGAATTTATTTATTTATGAGAAGCACAGAGAGGAGAGAGAGAGAGGCAGAGACACAGGCAGAGGGAGAAGCAGGCTCCATGCAGGGAGCCCAATGTGGGACTCGATCCGGGTCTCCAGGATTCACGCCCTGGGCTGAAGGCAGCGCTAAACTGCTGAGCCACCAGGGCTGCCCTTCTAATATCTATTTTTTTAAAGACTTTATTTATTTATTCATGAGAGAAACAGAGAGAGAGGCAGAGACTTAGGCAGATGGAGAAGCAGACTCCATGCAGGGAGCCCTACCTGGGACTCCATCCCAGGACCTGGAATCATGACCTGACCCAAAAGCAGACACTCAATCACTGGGCCTACGCAGGTGCCCCTTATTTTCTGATATCTTTTTTGATCTTTGAAAGAATTTGCTTCCCTGATCAATTGATTTGTAATGGATTACATAATTTTCCCTTGACAAACTAAGTGATTTATAAGTCATATAGTAGTATTTCTCAAATTTCAACACATAAACCCATGGAACACCATCTTAAAAAAAACAATTTTCTTATCAGAACACCACTCTATGCTGCTTCTCCCATTTATAATGTGCATGAACATATTAAAAGCTTTAAGATATAAAGCAGTAAATAAGCCTATTAGACTTTGTTTAAACCACAGATTCAAAAATGTGCATGGCCACAGCTAAATTCCTATGGCTATTCAAGAGAAGACAAATCCCTCAAACACAATTGGGGAGAACCATGGCATTGCACTGAGTTTGTGGGCTCACACTATTCAGATTTATAAGAATATCTCCAAATTTTATCAATTAGCTATGCGTTGCGTTGCTTCCTTCTCATTAGAAAAGATATACTCTCAAACATTTCAAACTGTAACATCAAGCTTCTTACCAATCTGTCAGCTCCTCTGGGGATATTTGATCTCTCTCTCTCTCTCTCTCTCTTTTTTCTCCCGCATTTCTTCTCTACTATTCTCTGTTTCACCCAAAATTAAAACAACACAAAACCTACACACAACCATCTAAAGGAAATATTCTTTTCTGAAATTATTATTTTGGGGGCACTTGTTAATTTTGCTTTGTCTCAGCCTTTCTTGACTTTATAACTTGAACAATGTTTTGTCTCTTTTTATATTTCATGGTAAGCATCTTAAGTCTTTCATAGAATTTTAAACCTTCACAACCTTACTTTCTACTCCCTAAACATCATTCTTTTTAATCCTAGGTTTTCCCCTTCACACACTTCTGCAGCGTCTTTTACAATGTATGCCAAAATATAATGAATACAATTCATTATGTTGGTTTGCCGACCTGTTTGGAAAAATATATACAAATTCAAAGGAAATATATCAATTACATTAGTATGGTTACCAAGGGGAACAAAATAGAAGGAGGAATGAATAGGAAACACACACACACACACACACACACACACACACACAAGGACCTGACACAGACCCATCAACAGAAAATTAGAATGAACTCAACTAGCTTACACAGATAAGGAGCACTTAGCTTCTGTGAGAATCTAAGAAGAAATCTGCTCTAAAAGGTATCCTTTAATTTCTACGTTTCAATTCAACTGCACAGGCACATTTCAAATTAAGAATTGATACTGATCACACTTTTTTTCATATAAGTTAGTTAAAAAGATAAAAGTGGGAAAAGCAGAAGTCCTAAGAGGATAGGATATCAGAAAAATTGTTCTGCCTTTTTAACAATTATCATGTAACAGAAAATTGTATCATGTAACAGGCCAGTAACAGAAGCATTTTTAGAGTTTTCTAAGACTTCTATAGCATTATCCTATATAACCCTAGAATCTTTTTTTTTTTTCAGAATGAGTATCATTTTTTTTCTTCCAAGGGAAATATTCTGTATTAAATCTTTAAACTTAAGCCAGATTGCATCTTTAACCTTTCCTAAAGATAATAGGAGATGACCTAGCTCCTCACTTATACTGTCAGTCTCATAGTTCTATGGCCCTCTTAGTAATAGATTATAAAAACTGGTAATTAACCAAGAAAATAGGCAATTAAAAGTATAATAGGTATCCAGAAATTTAAGTCAATTTAAAAAATGTCATATGGGGACAAATAATTCATATTCTCTTTACAAAATAGTTATTAAAACATAAGGCACAGTGGATAATATAGAATCGAGTGGTAATTCTATGGCATTGACCACAGACACTACAGCATAGCAACCACAGAATTCTGATAATTGGCAAAACACTGAGGTAATTTTGTACCTATACATATACCTTTATCCAATGAATGTGATAAAATAATAGAACATAAAGACTGAAGGTAAAGAAAAGTGAGTCTTAGGTATTATTTCAATGTTTTCTTTGCATTTCAAACTATAATAGTCAGGACATCACAGAGGGCCATCTAACCAAGCAAACTTCTTAGACTATGTCCTACTAAAATAAATAAAAGCA
>NW_027325731.1:0-27892 GCF_048418805.1 Vulpes vulpes | reverse complement strand
TGATCCTCTGACAGTATGTACTTGTAATCACAAGTATTTACAGTAATATATCCTGGTGATATATGACCCCGGTTTAAGTAGCTACTGTTGAATTTTAGTATTTAAATTAAAACAGAAATAGTGTTCCTAGTGCTTATTTTTACCCCCTTTCCCTAGTGATTAACATACACTTCTAGGGAATGAAAAAACATATGGAAATGGAATAGGCAAAATGCAGAATTGTTGGCCTTTCTAGAATGGCAGGGGATGGAAAAGGAATGTGACTTTGCTTTTCTTTTGACTTATTAATCATTATGTGCTTTCTATGTGCCTAGAGACTTTCATAGTAGACACATCTTTATAAATGAAATAGGATGCTTCATCCTGGCGATGCTATCATGCCTCCCATGAGTTCTCTGCTGTATTTTTATTAAAGACTTGCCATAGAAATTTCATTAAAAAAACAGGGATAGGATGGTACTAATTTTTGAACAACTGAAAAATATTTGAAATAAACACTATAGAATAACAATGTAAACAAAGTTTTGGGGACAAAAACCCCTTGTTTATTCTATTATTTCTATTTTCAGAAAAAAATGTTTTTTCAAAATTAGAGGTAGAGATTGAGGGAGGGGCAGGGAGAGAAATAATCTTAAGAGACTCCATGCTCAGCATGGAGCCCAAGGCAGGACTCAATCTTATAACCCTGGGATCATGACCTGAGTTGAAATAAAGAGTTGGAGGCTAAACTGGCTGAGCCACCTAGGCGCCCCTATTTTTCAAAATAAAAGATAAATTCTAAAGCACACCATTCCTTTATTCAGTGAGACTCAAAGATTAAAATGTGTTGGATTTTTAAACAATTCTATAAGGCAGAGCTCCTTCTCTATTCTTTCTGCTTGTGTTACCCACCCAACTTCCAAAAGAAGTAAAATTACATTTTTATTTATGAGAGAATTTTAAAATTGTATCATCTATCTATCTATCTATCTATCTATCTATCTATCTATCTATCTATCTATGTTAGAACACTTAACATGAGATCTAGCCTCTTAACAAATTTTGAGGTTGACAATACGGTATTGTTAACTATAGGTACTATGTTATGCAGAAGAATAAGTGTTTATTCGTCTGTGTAACTGAAACTTTGTCCTGGTTGAAAAATAACTTCCCATGTCCCATTCTTCATCCCCTGACAGCCACCACTGTCCTCTGCATCTATGAGTTTGACAATTTTAAATATCTTATGTAAGTGGAATCATGCCGTATTTGTCCTTTTGTGACTAGCTTATTTCATTTAGCATAATGTCTTCTAGCTTCATCTGTGTCACAAATGGCAGGATTTTTTTTTGAAGGCTCAATACTATTTCATTGTATGTATGTGCCACATTTTCTTTATCCATTCATCCATGAGTAAGCATTTAGATTGTTTCCAAATCTTGGCTATATGAATAATATCCCATACTTTGTGTTTACCAGCATTCATTAGAAGAAATATTAAAGATATTTTTCTGACAGAAGGATGACTGCAGATGGAAGCCCACCTGAATCATGAGAAGAAATGAAAACAAAAGAAAGGATAAATATAAGGGAATAACCATAAGTGGATACTGTCCATTAAAAAATAAATACTAATGTCACGTGGGGCTTAATACTAGAATATATGACAAAGTAGCATAAATTTGAGAGGAAGGGTAATTGCAGTTAAAATATTATAGAGTCTGTTATAGACTCAGTGGTATCCCCTCTGAATTCATATGTTGAAGCCCTATACAGAAATGTGGCAGGATTTGGAAATAAAGCCTTTAATGAGATAATTAAAGTTGAATAAAATTATAAGGGTGGGGACCTGATCCAACAGGACAGGTGTCCTTATGAGAAGAGGAGGGACACTAGTACGTTCTTTCTTACTATGCACTCACAGAGCAAAGGCCATGAGAGGACACACAAAAGGCAACTCTTTGCAACTCAAGGAGAGAAGCATAGTCAGAAACCAACACTGCTGGCATCTTGACCCTTGACTTCTAGATCTAAAACTGTGGGAAAATACTTTTCTGTTGTTGAAGCCATCTAGTCTGTGATAGTCCATTATGGCAGCCTGAGCAGACTAATATAGCTAACATAGTTTGTGTATTGTCTGAGACTGGATAGAAGTACTAAATTAAAATAGACTTTAAAAAAATAGACTTCAATAGATTCATAATGCAAATTATAATATCCAAGCTAACAACTAAAATAAACAAACCAATACATATATACATACATAAATACACAAACACATAAATATATAAATATAATGATGTTAATGGAAGGAGAAATATTAAATAATACTAAAACTTGGTTGCTCTCATAGAGGGCAAAAAAGTGGAAAAATGGATCAAAGAATAGATGGAATGATTTGAAAGATACCGAGATGATATATTTCAACTCAAATATATCAATATTTATATTAAAAGTAAATAATTTGAATTCATCAATTAAAGACGATGCATATCAGATTGGATTAAAAGTAAGATGCATACCTTAGGCATAAGGACACAGAAAAACTAAAACTAAAGTGATAGAACAAGATATATCATGCAAACACTATCTAAAGCGGTGGTTAGGAAGCTTTTTGTAATGGCCCATATTGTAAATATTTTTAACTTTGTGAAACACGTATGGTCTCTGTTGCATATTATTCTTTTGTTGTTGTTGCTGCAGCTCTTTGCAAATATAAAACCATTTTTTTAGTCACAGGCTATACAAAACCAGGCTGTGTGCCAGATTTGACCTTCGGCTCTGCTTTGCTGGTTGTTGGTCTATAGGAAAATTAGTGTAACTACATTAATATAAAAATAATAAAAAATCCAATGATGCAACTATTGTAAAATATAAAGGGCAACATTTTATAATAATAGAAGGTTAATTTAATAGGAAGATATAGTAATATTAAGAATGCATATAACTATTAATGTTGCCTCAAAATATAAAATGGAAAACCTGACTGAGCTAAAAGAAACATAAAAAAATCTACATCACAGGCAAATCGTCTTAATAACTGTTAGAACAAAAGACAAATAAAAGGTCAGTAGAGATCTAGGAGACAGAACCATTAACATACTTGATCTAAAAAACATTTATAAATATCGAATCCCAAAACTGTGTAATACACGTTGTATAAAAGTATGTTGAACATTGTCAATAATTGTAAAGGGTCTGAGATTTTACTTGACATTTTTTTCTTTCGGGAGTTTTTGGTTGCAATAATTGTAGAGTCACATGTAATTGGAAGAAATAACACAGAGATTCCTTTTACATTCTTCCCAATTTAATGATAATATTTTATAAAATTATAGGATAATGTTACAGCCAAGGTATTTAAATTAATACAATTCATTGATATTATTTGGATTTTCCCAGTTTTATTTGCACTCATGTGTATGTGTTTATGTATTTTGGTCTATGCTACTTTATGACAAATGTGGATACTGGGCAGTCCATCAGCCCAGGACTGCCTTCTGTTGTACTCTTTTTTTTTTGTTGTTTTTTTTAAGATTATATTTATTCATTCATGAAAGACACACAGAGAGACGCAGAGATATATGCAGAGGGAGAAGCAGGCTCCCTGTGGGGAGCTGGATTCAGGACTCGATCCCAGGACCCTGGGATCACTACCTGAGCCAAAGGCAGATGCTCAACCACTGAACCATCCAGGTGCCTCCTGTTGTACTCTTATAACCACGTCCACCTTCTCTTCCCTTTGTCTCTAACCTTGACAACCACTCCTTGACAATCTCTCCTTTATTTCTAAAATTTTGTCATTTGAAAAACAATATATAAAAACAGCTTTGTATGGATGCCTGGGTAGCTCAGTAGTTGAGCGTCTGCCTTTGGCTCAAGGTGTGATCCGAGGTCTGGGGATCGAGTCTCACGTCGGGCTCCCTACGGGGAGCTTGCTTCTCCCTCTGCCTGTGTCTCTGTCTCTCTCTCTCTGTGTCTCTCATGAATAAATAAATAAAATCTTAAAAAAAATAACAGCATTGTACAGTATGCACCTTTTGGAATAGGATTTTTTTATTCAGAATACATTCCTAGAGATTCATCTGAATTGTTGTCTGTATCAATAACTTCTCTCATGATTAATTAATTAATTGATCATTGTTATAAAATTCACACAACATGAAATCTACCCTCTTAGCATTTTTTTTTTTTGCAATTTTTTAAGTGTATAGTACGATATTAACTATAGGGACATTGTTGTACAGCAGATCTCTAGAACTTTTTCATCTTGTGTAACTGGAACTTTATATGCACTGATCAGTAGCTCCCAATTTTTCCATCTCCCCAACCTCTGGCAAGCACCATTCTACTTTCTGCATCCATGCATTTGTCTGCTTTAGACACCTCATATGAGTGGAATCATGCAAAATTTATTCTTCTGTGACTGACTTAGAGTATTATGTTGTTGAGGCTCATCCATATGGTTGTTCATGACAGTATTTCCTTCTTTTTAAAGACTGAATAATATTTCATTATGTGTATATACACATTTTCATTATTTTTTTGTCCACTGATTGATATTTGTTTCTGAATCTATGGGTTTGGTGCGGCAATGAACATGGGAATGCAAGCATCTCTTTGAGATCTTGTATTCAATTCTTTTCAACAAATACCAAAAAGTAGGATTGCTGGATCATGAAGAATCAGTTTATTTGTAGTTTTTTTGAGGAACATCCATACCATTTTCCATGGGGACTTCAAAATATTACATTGCCACCAACAGTACCATCAATTGCTCTGACTCCTCATAAACATTTGTTCTTTTCTGTTGTTTCCTTTTTAATAATGGACATCCTTACAGGTGTGTGGTGACATCTCATTATGGCTTTGATTTATAATTCACTAATGGTTAGTGGTGTTGAGCATCTTATCACATGCCCCTTGGTTGTTTGTATGTTTTTGAAGAAAAGTCAATATAAATCTCTTGCTCATTTTTAAATTGTGTTGTATTTTTTGCTCTTCAGTTGTAGGTGTTCCTTATATATTTTGGAGATTAACCTCTTATCAGATACATGATTTGCAAATATTTTCTCCCATTCCACTGGTCACCTTTCCCTATGTTGTTTCCTCTGCTATACAAAAGATTCCTAGTGTAATAGAGTCCCATTTGTAAATTTTTGCTTCAGTTGCCTGTGCTTTTGGCGTCATATCAAAGAAATCATTGCCAAGACTAACATAAAGCATTTTTCCTATGTTTTCTTCTAGGAGTTTTAGAATTTCAGGCCTTACATTTTAATTCTTTAGTTTGTTTTGAATTAGTTTTCATGCATGATGTAAGGATCAAGTTTTATTCTTTTTCATATCACTATCCAGTTTTCCCAAACCATTTGTTGAAGAGATTATCCTTTCTTTATTTCGTAGTTTGATACCCTGTTGAAGATTACTTGATTATGTATGCATGCATTTATTTGGGGGCTCTCTGTTCTGTTCTATTGTTTGATAAGTCTGTTTTTATGCAAGTACCATACCGTTTTAACTAATGTAGCTATGTGGTATGTTGCAAAATCAGGAAGTACTTGATGGGGCTTCCAGCTTTGCTCGTATTTCAGAAGATTGTTTGGTTTTGAAGTTCCATGTAGTTTTTCTATTTCTGCAAAAAATGCATTAGGATTTTGATACAGATTACATTAATTTGAAGATCACTTTGAATATATGTAGACATTTTAACAATAAGTCTTCCAATCAGCAAACACAAGATAGCTTTCATTTAAGTGTGTCTTCTTTCATTTCTTTCTGCAATATTTTGTAGTTTTCAGTGTATAGATCTTTCTCTTTAATTTTAATTTTAAATATTTTATTCTTTTTGATGCTCTTGTAAATGTTATTTTTTCTTGATATTCTTTTTTAGGTTGGTTGCTCTTGGTGTACAGACAATAAAATAATAAGAGAACAGTATTTCAATACTTCACTTTCAATAGCAGACAGAAAATCCAGACAGATGATCTTTTCAGGTCTGTCAATGTTTGCTTCATATATTGATACTCTTATGTTGGGTGAATATATATTTATAAATGATACAGCTTCATGATCAACTGATACTTTTATAATTATATAATGTCTATTATATAAATTTTCTCTTGTAATATTTTGGCTCAAAATCTACTTCATCTGACATAATTACAGCCATTTATGCTCTTTTTTGGTTGTTACCATGTAGCATTTGCATGGAACATCTTTTTCCATCCTTTCACTTTCAGGCTGTGTTTCTCCCTCGATCTAAAGTGGATCTTTTGTAGACAACACATAGTTCTTTCCATCTTGTTTTAAAATGTATTCAGTCACTTTATGTCTTCTGATTGGGGTTTAATCAATTTACACTTAAAATAGTTTTTGATAGTGAAGGACTTATGTTTGCCTGAGGGAGAGGCTCCCTAATGGCACTGGCCTCTATCTGCTATACTGCAGGTCCTCTGGACCAAGGGCATGCCACTCAACTCTCCTGGGTTCTTACTTTTCCAAGCGTCCAGAGCTCAACACTTTGAGACAGGGAAGACACAAACCAGTGTACTGCACAGCTCCTGCCCACCAGAAAGTTGGAATGTTAGATCTATGTTTCTATCTTTTTTTCCTCTCCCTAGGGAGAATCTGGAAGCTGGGATTTTTTTTTTTTGTTTGTTTCCTCCCACAATGCCACACTGAGCTGGCGGGCAGGACTATGGTGAATGAATACTATGAATTTTCTTACCAGCTTTGATGTGACTGGTTTTGCACTTACCTGGGGTCTAGGAGCCTCTTAACTGGTTTCTGGATCTCCTACAAGGGAAATTGGTTCATGTAATAATTTTGAGTCAGTGTCTTCAAGGCGGGGGGGGGCGGGGCGGAGAGGAATTTCTAGGGCTTCTTGATCTGCCACCTTGCTGACTTCATCCCAATTTCACCTTATTTTTAATCTAAAATGTCAGTGTGCTATGATTTCATGGAGGCTGGCAGAAGAAATGAGGGTCCTGAATCAGAGACACTAGTTTTTATTACCCACCTTATAGTAAGCTGCACAAGCAACGACATATTTGGTGTTAGTTCTCCAAGCTGCAGTTCATACAGGATGACTTGAAGAAGGTCATGTAATATCTGTACATGCACTGAGTTGTGTTGCAGAAGAAGACAAATGAGCTTAGAAACTTTATCTCTCACACTGAATAGAAAGCAGGCCTGCTGGCTGGTCCAGAGGGACACAGTCTTCAAAGTCTGTAAGAAAACTTGCCTTTTGTTCTGGGGGAGACACTATCTCTGTCTTCCAAAGATGATTGTTATACAAACATCCTTCAAAATATAATTCAGGATAAGGGGAGTCAGGGCCTCTGCTCTAAAGATGTACAGAAACACAAGAGACCCATAGAAAATCATCTCCCAACGATATTAGCTAACTTAGACCATATGCTGTGCTATCAAGTAAATCATAACAAAATTCAAAAGTTTGAAAATATTCATAGGCTATTGTCTGGTCACAAAGGAATTAATCTAGAAATCAATAACAAGAGTAAAAATAGATAATCTTCCAAATGTTTGAAAATTAAAGTGTGCTCTTCTAAATTGTATGTAAGTCAAAGATGAATCATAACAGCAGTTAGAAAATGTTATTTTCATTTAGCTAAAAATATTAAAACTTGTGGAATACAACTAAACAAGAGCTGAGAGGAAAACCACAGCATAAATTAACTACAAAGAAATTCTAAGAAAATAATTATTTAGGCATCCCTCTCAAGGTCCAACAGAAGCCGTAGCAAATTAAAGCTAAAAATCCTAAGAGAAAAAATAAGTAATTAGGAACATAAATCAATAAAATCCTGAAATCAAACAAATAGAAACAAACAGCAAATTAAAATGTCATTATTTGAAAAGATTTATAGAATTGATGAACACTTTAGAAATACAAATTATGAAAAGGAGAGCAGAAAACAAACATCCTTTACTACTATAAAGAATATATAGATGATATTACTATAGATTCACAGATATGAAAAGATAAGCAAATGCCATTTAAGTTAAAATGGACAAATCTTGAAATACAAACTTAAAAACATTGACATAAGATGAAACATAAAATCTCAAAGCTCCTGTTTATTAAAGAAATTGAGTTCATAATTGAAGCTACTCATATAATGCAATGCTATACAAGAATGAAAGAGTGAAATGCTGTATATAACATGGATACATTTCTTTTATATTTTAAATATTTTATTTATTTGAGACGGAGAGAGCATGATTGGGGCACGGGAGGGTGAGGAGCAGAGGGAGAGGGAGAAGCAGGCTCCCTGCTGAACAGGAAGCCTGATGATCTGGCTCAATCCCAGGACCCTGGGATCATGATCTGAGCTGAATGCTTAACCCACCGAGCCCCCCCCAGGTATCCCAACATGGGTAAATTTCATAATTACATAATGACAAGGAAAAAAAGATAAATGCCTAGCCATACGAAATGTATGACACCCTATAAAGTTAAAAACCTGACAAAACTAATCTATGGTGATAGAAGTAAATGTGGTGGTTACTTTTGTGTATGGAGGAAGATTAGATGGGGGGGGGGGCATAAGGAAGGTTTCCGGGAGGTGGTAATGTTCTTTACCTTTATCTAGGTGGTTAATGTGTGTGATAACCTTATAAAATTTCATCACAGTACACATTTAAGATTTGTATTCTTGGGGCACCTGGGTGGTTCAGTCAGTTAAGTATCTGACTCTTGTTCTTAGCTCAGGTCATGATCCCAGGGTCATGGGAGTGAGCCCCCTGCCCCACCACCATGCGACTCTGTACTCAGCGCAAAGTCTGCTTCAGATTCTCTCTCCCTCTGCCCCTCCCCCAGCTCATGCCTTCTTTCTCTTGTTCTCTCTCTCCCCAATAAATAAATAAGTAAATAAAATCTTAAAAAAATTTGCATTCTCTCCTGTATGTATTCTTATTTCAATAAGCATTAAAGGTAAACCAACAGCCACAAGAAATTGTGAAGAGAAAATGGCCTCATTTCTTGAAGGTAATGTCTGAGATTGCCAAAACATTGTCCTGCCCTTCTCTCTTTGTACTTTTTGCAGCAACATTGCATTAGTCTTTTGGGGAAGATTAAAAAATGGATAATCGTTATTAAACTCTACGTGCAGGATTGGATTATGTGGGTAAGGAATTAAAACACAAGTTTATTTTTAGTATTTAGGCCATCTAAATTCACTAGCTTACTTCAAGGAGGGAAAAAAAATTCTGGGTTTATGAGGAGTCTCAGTGGGGAGTGTTTATATTAGATACTTAGCACTGCAGGATGCTGTGAGTTGGAAAACATAGGCAGATCCAATTAGCAGATCCTGCACTGTGGAAACTAAACCATATTAGGCTTTTGGACAGCTTTATGTGTGAATGTGAGAACATACTCATAAGAAATGCTATGGTTTTATCCCATATAACTTCATGAGGATTTTTGTATAGGCTAGGGATTTGTGGTAAAAAATAGAGATATGTTGGCTTCTCATTGGAGGAATTCACTAATAAATTCCTTGGGAATCCTTATTTAAGGGAATAATACTGGTTTTGAAGGATGAATAACAGCATATCTGCCTGTATGAGACAAGGAAAGCGAACATATTCTTTCACTCCTACTCTCTACTCTAATGATTTGAACCCTCCGCACACTTGAAGGACTTGCATTTATATGTGTGTCAGATTAACAGAAATTGTTGCGCGTGACCAGCTGCTTTCCGATGAAACTTCTAGCCATCCATCTGACTTTTCTAAATAATGCATCGTTTTGAAAAGAGTCATTCATGATGGCAGACTATAGATTACTGCAGAAGTGTACATTTTCAAAAAGAAATATAATCTATTCATAAGCCCCAGGGCTAAAATTTAACCAATGATCTCTTTTGAGATTAGTGGAATTTGGATTGGGAACTTAGTTTCTAGAAACTTAAGCTGACGTTTCTGACCCTATTGACTACATGGAATGTTTAGGAACAATGATTCTTAAATTGGTATTTGTAGGTCTCTAGAGAATCTGAGCAAATTCCAAAAAGATTACAGAAACCAAAGCTATGGAAACTTCAAGAACTCTTTGGTGGCACTCAGATCCATTAGCAAAACCTCCTACCATTACATTTGCGCTTTTTTCCCCCCTTTTGGCTAACATGTAACCAACCTTATTGCTAATGCATATTTTCAGGCCAAAAACACATCATTTTCCAAAGGTTGTCAGTCAGGAAACCAAGCGGCTTGTGTGCATGTGTGTGCGTATGTGTGCGTGTACACATATGTGTTTATATTGCTTCTAAGTAGTGCTTTGTGTTTGGTTGAGGGCAAGAGGAGAATGCAAGCAGGAAATGGATTAGAGTAATTGGAAAAGTTGCTGATATAAATTTTGAAGAACCATTTTTCCAGAATAGTCATTCTTAGTAAATACAAGTTGTGAAAATTCCAAGTGTCAGAGCTTATGCAAATAAAACCTTTATTATTTCTGGATCAAACATCATATTCGGAGGGAAGCACTTCATTGGAAAATCATTGAGTGTTGAGGTAGCCATATTTTCATTTACTCTTCTGTAATTCCACAGAAAATATTTGTATTCATATTATAAATAAACAAAATAAAAATTATGAATGAGACGTTTAATTAAAAACAGTTAAAAAGTGAAGTAATTTCTAGAAGGTATTCTTTGAAAGTAAATGTTAGGATTGGACTTCCAAAATATTTGCTTTGATAAGAGAAGCTAATGTTTCTAGTGGAAACTTGTCTGCGTTTTATTTCTCAGAATCATGAACCCTTTCAGTAGAAGGTATAGTAAGAAGTGAATGATTAAACAAAATAAAAAGAAGAAGAAGAAAAATACAGTAGATACATGCATTTTATTTTTCTAAAAAGATATTTTTACCAGCATTTCTCCACACTCAGCTGGAACAGATATCCATTTTCAAAATACCATCCTCTTAGACCCTTTGTGATTTTTTTGATTTCAGAATCCAAAGGAGTAAGTCCTATTACCTAAGGAATCCTCTTTCTCCCCACAGAAAACTTATTTTAAAAACTGTCAGTAAGTCTTCCTCAGGTTTGTTATTTATTCCAGAACTGGCCCATGAACCAATTAAAAGTTTAAAGAGCTATTGAATCTGCAATATCCAAAACACCTGAGATTCAACCTGCAGAAAGTAGTTTTCTTAGGGAGGAAATAATTGGAAAAATGTTCCATATGCTACCGCCTGGTTTTTATTGGTTTAACATGTAGATTTCCATAGACTTTTTGGAACACAGTGAGGGCACATTTTTTTTTTTTTTTTGAAAGCAGGAGGGTTTTGTTTGCCAGGTGAATATTTCAGAGCTCTCACAGCGCTGATAGAAAACAGCTTTAGATTTGGATGGGAGCAGTCCGTGTGAGAGGTTATGATGAAATCACAGAGAGGGGCTTTCTGTGACAGCGCTGATTTATACAGAACTTTAGAGATGATTATATAATCTGTTGTCAACAATTGATTCTGCAATTGTCAACCTAGCAATTTTTAAGGAGGAAGGATGATGACATAGGGTGAAACTTCTGATTTTGAAAAATGCATACTGCCAAATAACACTGACAAAGGAATTTTTATTTTATTGCGTGCTGTTTACAAAGGAAAAAATAATAAAATTTTAACAATTATTAAACTCTGAGGAACTCAGTAAACCAAATCTTACCTTACAGGTTCACCACAACCACCCTATTATCGCTCTTAGCACTCAACTCTGAGTCATCCTTGCTCTTTTTACTTTTTTTTTCTTCTTCATTGTTTATCCCCCTTCTAAAACTCTATAGTAGTTAATTTATAATGTTCATTGTTTATTTCCCATCTCCCCCTACTCGATGGGGTAGTGATCTTTCTTGTGTTCACTGATGTAGCTCGTGCTTAGATTGATGTTTAGTACATAGCGATGCTCAATTAATACCGTTGAAATCAAAGTGATTTTTATATTTGTGTTGAGAGAGATAAATAGTATTTATTGAGTCATTCCTATGTGCCAGGTACTATACTGAGTCCTTGCTCTAGGTCTATTCTCTCATTTAACTCTCACAGATAACCTCATGTAGACATTGAGAGACCGCGATTGCCCTCCTTTTAGAGATGAGAAGACTGAGGTTCAATGAGTTGAAGTGAGGATTGAATGGCCAGTGAGAAGCAGAATCAGAATTAGAAGTTTGTCTAATGCCAGAGTTTCTCTTTTTCACCATGAAGTACCCTCCTTTAGGTAATATTTCATTCTCTCCGGTGCTTGAATTTAAACAGATAAATGACAATTCTAACTGGTCTTAGAGGACTTCCAAATTCTAATGAGCAATTTTAGCAATTTAACAAATTTCTCAGTGGAAAATGGGCATTCCATGACAATAGATTTATACTTTTGGCTTTTGTTTGCTAGGTCTGAGTATGGAATGTTGGAAATTCTACTTGGGGAACACCCACAGAGCTGGGAGGTTGTCATCAATTGTCTTGGCTTGGCCAGGATCTACTCTTTCAAAGACCAAGATCAAGAGAAATACAGGCTGGTGACTGGTACTAGAGTCACTCCAGAGTCCTTTTCTCAGAGTTCTGCTTGTGTGGACTGACATCAAATTCTCTCCAGTAATAGGCTAAGAATGATTCTTTTTTTTTTTTTTTTAACTTTCACAGTTATGTTGAATGGTTAGTAAAGAGAGCCAAAAATGAAAGGCTCAGATTTATATGTGATCTAGGGAAGCGCTGAGTGCTAATCTTTGGTCAGTTTATGTTATGGGTAGCATAGCTTTTAGGGCAAGCAAAATTAGAGAAAATAATTCTTAATTTCAATTTTGATTTGTCCATCAAATGCAGTTACTCCTAGACTTTATCAATCTTTACCTGGACAAGTGAGGAGCAAATTTGTTAATAACTCATTAATTTGGTCATTATCAAGGTTATAAACCAAGAAACTGAAGCAGTGAAATTAATTATAAAACAGCAAATCCAAGTAGGATTGTGAATTGCCTGGTTTTAGACCTTGATTGTAACTTAGAGATCTTTACTTTCATTTCTAATGTGTACTTAGATTTTTATTGCAGCAATCCAATTTACTTAATGGAAGACAAAATGTCTATTCCACTGTCATACTAAAAAAAAACTGACTAATGCGTGATGGCAAAACTATTGGGATGATTCAGTACCATAAACTGTGAAATCATATGTGAATGTAGCATATTCTGATCTTTTTTTTTGTTGTTGTTCTGATCTTTCTAGAAGAAAAGATATCCATACATTTGTAATGTCAATAACAACATAACAACTCTTCTTCACAGAACTATTCTCGGATATACTATGAAGTCACGATGAATGACCAATAACTCTTATATCAGACCAAAGGGGATTTTTTTTCTTTTTCTTTTTCTTTTTTTATTTACATATTTTTTTAAATGGAGTTCAATTTGCCAACATATAGCATAACACCCAGTGCTCATCCCATCAAGTGTCCCCCTCAGTGCCCGTCACCCAGTCACCCCCACTGCCCGCCCACCTCACTTTCCACCACCCCTTGTTCATTTCCCAAGGGGGATTTTTAAAAATCCTTAATAACATGGAGAGTAATTAAGACATAATTGGCTTCTGCCTATGGAAAAAATGCATAATATCTACCTTGAAGAAAGGCAATACTTAGCATTAGAATACATTTTAATTATTTTATTACATAGCATCTAGTAACTTTTAAGAGGGAAGAATATTTACAAAGACTTTATTTGCTGTAGTGTGATCTCCCAGGACGTAATACTATCAGCTGAGTCATATTTTACCTTTCGCTTCTGGTTTTTCCTTTCTGTCCTTTCTACGCATGTGTGTGTGCTCTGAAACATACAAGCCTCTGATTGATTTTTAAATCATTTAAAACTATTTTTCAATCCATTTGAATTTTTGCTTATAATTATTAATAGGTAAAGATTTTCCATAACAATATCAACCTCATCTGTGTTTAGATTGGCTTTTTTGTTTTGTTTTGTTTTCTTAGTCAAAAAGATAAAAGTTTTCTAGCTAGGGCATAGGGGATGGCCTACATTCCTTAGAATGTCCAGGGAATTTGTCACTACTCATGAATGTTAAATAACGATCAGAAGCCATTGTCTAAACTATGCAAAGCCTTTGTGACTCTCTTCTAGGATTTCTTAGACCCAAAAAGCTCTCTGGCTCAAACACATCTAAGATTGTTCCAGAAATTTTGGGACATGCTCTGAATATACAATGAGATACTTCTCAAGTACAATCTACCCCACCTTAACAGAAGCAAATGCAGACTTTTAGTATACCTGTGATCGATTTAGGGTAGTAACATGGCAAAGGCTCGGGACTCAGTCCAAACTGGGTTTACATTTTAATTCAGCTACTTACGAGCAATGTGACTGTGAGCAAGTAACCCTCCTCACCAAGCCTTAGTTTCTTTATGTGTAAGAAGGAGGATTACAGCACTTACCGTTTTGTGTTGTAAAGAGTAAATGAATGATGCCTTCATTTATTCACGCAATATTATTTATTGAGAGCCCACCTTGTGTTGGTGGATGCCCTTCCTGGCTCATGGGTGTAGTGTTGGACCCTCTCTTCTCTGAGCTTCAAGCAGAGTGCATGAAATTACCTATCAGAGAAAATAGTATATCGTAAGTGTCTAGTAAATATTACCCATGGTAAGTACCTTAGGCCTTCACACACATAGATAACTGCATGCACATCTAACAGCACAATGTTGTCATATAATTGCTTCTCTGAGAATACAAACAAATGTAAAAGATAAAGGAAAATTTAATCTCAAAAGATACAAAGGAGAGCCCTAGCAGCTCAGGATTGGTAATACGATTAACCATCAGAAACGGGGGGAAATGATGAGTGAGAACTGTGGAGTAGTTCCATGTAAGCTTTTGATATATTTGAGTTAACCCTCCTCTGTTCCCTCTCTTCCTTCCCCATCCTCCTCAGGCTCCAGAGACAAGGAAATCTATTTGTTCTGGTTCACTTCATGGCTATTCTAATAACCTGCAATTAGTTAGGAAGATAATTTTGAAATAAATCCGATGAACAGATTTACTTATAGGGCCTATTACACTCAAATCATAACCAGATGGAATTTCAAAATCTGATCAACTTGATGCATTGGCAGCGGGAGTGGAGTCAATATATCTGAATCCTGGAGCTATCACAAAAGATTTAGAGTGTCACCCTCACTAAAAAAGAGAGATGCCAAATGATATGAAACTCCAAAGAGAAATCACACAGAAAGGGTGAGATGTGGAGGTTTTGGAAGAATAGGAACGCAGATGCTCACTTTGGCTATTTTCCATGACACGATATAAAAAGAGGCCGCAAAACTGAAGTGTGATTTGGAGGGAGACTTAGGTGTTGGAAGCCACCCCCAGGAGTTCAAGGACAAAAGACCACATATGACTTCTTGATACTTGGAAGAAAAAAAATACATATTCCTAAGACACGGGAAGAAAAGAAAGAATTTCAGGGCAAGCCAATGAATGAATAGAATATCGAATAAACTTTTTTTGGCTACTATTTCCTTAGCTATGCCATTTGAATTAATATAAATGGATATGGGCAGATACACAAATGAGGGAAGAAGCAAGGAGAGTAGATCTAAAATATGATTATTCTTTGTGGTTTTACTTTCTCTTATGTTTTACTATCCTTCTCCTCACGCATGCCTGTGTGTAACTATTGTGTAGGAAAATAAAGGAATTTTGATGCTGAGACATTTGAGACTCCAATGATCACCCGTTTCAAAGTTCTTAGTGATAGAGAAGGGATGGTCAAGGAAGTGAGTTGATTTGTCTAAGGTCACCCAGCAGACAGTGGCAGAGCTGGAGTGCGGGTGTGTGGACTCTTGTGTTCTGTCTGCAAAATTTTTACCTATCATTGTTTATTCTGAGGCTCAACTTCTGGGAAACTCAACCATTAGATAATCTAGGTTTTCTTAGAGAAGCATCCATTTCATTAAGAATTTCAAGTTAATTAGCATAGAAATGCACATATTTTCATCTTTTAAATATAATGAGCTCATTGTTAATTATCTCATTTTAAATTTGGAATATACTACTCATCATGTCTTATGATTTGATTGGCCCTAGGTTTTAAGTCTGTTTTTTATAATCAGCTCTAAAAATCTAGTTTAACATCCTTGCCATATTTCTTCCCTCTTCTGTCTTCATCATTTTGTCTACTTTAGTTTTTTCCCCCTTCTTTGAATGTTTATTTCATTTATTCTTATTCTTCTGTTAATATTAAGAAGCATTTAAGGGTATACGTTTGCCCCTGGTTACAACTTTGGTTACATTGCATATGTTTAAACATGTGTCAGACACTTGTATTTATATTATTATTATATTTATTTAAATATATGATGTTTTAAAAATAAGTTAAGATTACTAAAAAATAAAAATGAAAAATAAATAAAAGTAAGCTAAAATTACTTACAAAATTTGTACCTTTATTAATTTATCCTTTTAAAAAAAAGATTTTATTTATTTATTCATGAGAGACAAAGAGAGAGAGAGAGAGGCAGAGTCACAGGCAGAGGGAGAAGCAGGCTCTCTGCAGGGAGCCGATGTGGGACTTGATCCCAGGACCCCGGGATCAGGACATGAGCTGAAGGCAGACCCTCAACCACTGAGCCACCCAGGTGCCCCTAATTTATTCTTTTTTTTTTAAATTTACTTTCTATTTTGTAACAGTACATTTTTCTGTATTTACGGTTCATTAAATCATATTTCAAAAGAGAGTAACCTACTTTGATTTATTTACTGCATTTTACCTGCAGTTTCAGTAGGTCTCATAATAAGTTTGTTCCCTCTGTTTCCTTTTTAGTATTTGTATAGTAAATCATTGAGCACCATTTTATTTTTGACACTTAAGGGTCCTTTGGTTTTGCAATGCACAGTCATTTGCACAGCAGGACATCACTATGCTGCAATGCTTTGTTTGCTTTATCTTCTTTGATCAAGTATAAAATATTGCTAGTATACTTTTTCCTAAACACTGATACCCTATGTATTTCTAATTTTCTAATCCAATCTTTCTTTTAAACTTCTTTTATCCCCAGAAAGGCAAGACATTTCTATCCCCCAAACTTCCCACATATGATCCCTGGTCTTTTATTTATCTTTGTATTTCTAAAAAACTTTCCAATTTTTTTTTTTCAGTGTCTAGGTTAAAACTTGGTTAGCGATGGCTCAAATCTCAAACACATGTTTCGTTTGGCACTCTTCAGTGCTTTTTTTGATAGTTGGATTCCGGGTGTATTAAAAGAAATTGCAACGTTATGTATAGATTTCTGGCTTCTCTTGAAATTTGTTGATCTGGCTCATATTGCCTGATAATGAAGAGGAGCTTCTGCTGTTTTGGGATAGCGTGGTCCACACCACACCTATTCGCGAAGGTTGGACCTCTGTTTATCGGCCTTGGTCCCCAAGCCCTGTGGTCACTTAAAATTATGATCACTAATCTAGAGATTTCCACCTGGATTATTATTAAAATATTTATTTTACATAAGGTGTTTTTAAAAAAAGTTTAAATATTTCAAATTTACACATATGCCAGTAAACCATATTTAATATTCACTATCAGCATTTTTATGACCTATTTTAAAGTTATGTTTGGTTAATCTGCAGCTGTTAAAATACTGTTTTTTTTCAAGCTACATGCATGTTAGCGTTATGTCTTCTGAGTTCTTGCTTACTTGTAAATATCTTGTGATATCTATATTGTAAATATCTGCTTTCTTGCGGCTTGCACTTATAAAAGACAACTTTAGTGAAGAATGCCATTTGGGGATAATTTTTTTATTGTCTTAAAGCTCTAGAAATTGATCTGTTATTTTTCTGCCACTCATCTTTTTAAAGAAGGACTAAACTGATTTTTATGAAATTAAGAAATATTCAGATGCTTTTGTTATTTTTTCTTTACCATCCAAACTCCATTTTTTCTGGATATACCACAACATGAGTCTATAGGATTTTTTCTGGGTTCAAAGGTTACTGAGACTTTCTGATCTTTATGTCGGTCATTTATTTAGCATAGGAAATTGTATTTCATTAAATCTTTCATTATTGCTTCTGCTTTAGACATTGTGCATTCATTCACAGTAACTTTATTAATTTCTGGTTGCATTGTCATTTTTCTGTCTTTCATAATTATGAATTTTTACTTATTGCTTACTTTCCTTGTGTTATTTTTCCTTTGGCTTATTGAGAAGTGTATCTAGCTTGCTCTACATGTTAGGGTTTTATTTATATTTTTTGTCAATTTTGTTTTTTTGTTACCTTCAATATGTACTTTATTACTACCTTTATAATCTTATTTTACTTTCTTTAATAGATTGCAGATCTTTTAAAATGTCAGATTTTTAAAATTTTTTAAAAAATATTTTATGTATTTATTTATGAGAGACAGAGAGAGAGAGAAAGAGGCAGAGACACAGGCAGAGGGAGAAGCAGGCTCACTGCGAGGAGGCCCATGTGGGAATTGATCCCGAGATCCCATGATCACAACCTGAGCCAAAGACAGACACTCTACCACTGAGCCACCCATGCACCCTAAAATGTCATATTTTTAAAAACAGCATTTTGAGGTTTTTTTGCCCCTGTTTTCCATGGGCCTCATCTTCATGTTTTTGTGTTTTTTGAGAATGCCTTATTTTCTGTTTCCCTGGTTGCTCAGCTAGTTACTCTTTAGAAAGAGGTACTTTTTTTCTTGTTCTTGCAATATTTTCCAAGACCCATATGGTTTTCTTTTTCTCACTGTTACCTGAATGAGTGGAGATCTCTCCAGAACTAGTGTTTTCCACAGACAGGCTGTATTGACTGCTCCTGTTCTTCACGTATGTCCTAGGCATTTATTCCAACACCATCATTGCGTTATTGTGCACAGTCCCCAGCCCTCTCTTCAGACTCTTAATATCTTATCTGGCTATAACCATTACATTGAAAAGCAATGGAGGGATCCCTGGGTGGCTCAGCGGTTTGGCGCCTGCCTTTGGCCCAGGGCGTCGGGCTCCCGGTGCATGGAGCCTGCTTCTCCCTCTGCTTGTGTCTCTGCGCCTCTCTCTGTGTGTGACTATCATAAATAAAAAATTTTAAAAAATCAATGGAATATATTATAATCACTATGTTTTTGGATTTATTAATGCTTTTCCTGCCCTCTACAATATTTTACTCAGGGGTTCCATTTTCCAAAATGGGATCAAGCACTCTCATCCCTACATGCCTCTCATTCCTTTAAGCTTTAATTTCTAAAAGGATGAAGAAAGTAGCGTGTGTGTGTGTGTGTGTGTGTGTGTGTTGTGTGTGTGTGTGTACGCATGGGTTAGGTTATTGTGGTAAAAGGGTTGGATTGAGGCTGAGTGAGGATGGCACTCTAGAGTAATCAAAATGTGACATCTATTTAGTAGTGGGGCAAGTGCTGTTTCCTTGTCGATATGTATCTTGTGTAGCCTGATTCAGAGGGCAGAGTTACAAGGTAGCTAAATGTTCTTCCCACCTTCCTTGAAGTTTAATCCATCTGGTTCATGTTGTATAGAAACTATTCTGGATTGTGGATTGACTGTCCTAATTTTCATTTGGGGTTTTGCATTTTTCTAAGTCTTCATAGGCAGTGTTTTGGGAAGTTGGGAGAAGCTGCCTTCAGGGTGACCAGCCTGTATTTGTTTTTTATTTGAAACTCTTCTCAAATGACACTTTAAAACAGCTTGATGAGCTTGTTTATCATCCCATACAGGTAGAAGGGCTAAGTAGAAGCAAGTGGGGACTGTTGCCAGAAACAGACACGTGAAAGTTTTGACACTATGGCAAGATAATTATGAATAACAGTGGGAACACAAAAGTACATTGAAAAATATTTTTAGACTTCAATAAGGATTTTAAAATCAATCTGCCATTAAGAATATATTAAATTACATTAAAAATTGTTTCAAATTTGGTTATGTGATGTACATAATATTTTGGTTATAAAAAGGAAAACTTATTTAAAAAATTATTGATACTTGAAGAGACTCAATTTTATTGTCTATTCACTCGAGTAGAATAACCAGTTCCTCAATATTTTTCATTACATTAGATATTATCATGCATTTTCTGTGCATATACATGCATGTATACGTACTTGCCTTTGACTATTTGTTGTCACATTTTAGTTTTGGAGGAACTATGACTGGTAATTAAGATCTTATACATAGAGATAAAAACATAACACCACTGCCCAATAATGAAATGAGAGCACATATAATATGCTCTTTACTTAGTATTTTCCCCTATCACCTGAAGTTTTACTTTTTTTCTTTTTAGGATTTCCAGACAGCCTGAAGTCTGCTCAGCCCCCCACCTCCCACCCCCCCAAACTAGTTCTTTTAAAGCTATGTGAAGATCTGGCAGTTGCTGTGGTTTCCAACCACCCACTTTTATGCCTCATTGTTTGAGGCTATCTAGCAGTGACTCTTTAAAAGTTATGATCTGCCTCATTTCAACTTGCTTTACAATAGCTGCCAGGGCTTCTTGCTTTCATCTATGTTATGCATATGGTCAAATATTTTATGGACAATCCAAGGCCAAGCACTGCCACAGCATTCTTTTACCTGGGCTCTTTGACAACTATGTGGAGAATGGATTATTAAAGAGCAACAATACTTTGGGAAGCTTCACACTGAGTTTTAGACCCATGCGACATCAAGGCCCAGGTCTCATTCAGTTGTGCAAGGGATTGTCTCAAGTCCCTTTGTGATGAAGACAATTTCCATTAAATACAATGGAAATCCATCTGTGTATGTGTGTGTACACATACATGGAGATTGAGAGACAAAAAAAAAAAAAAGAGAGAGTGAGAAATGAATGAGAGTCTCTAGATGAATTGGGCATATTTCAACACTACCCGGGCATTTTAAAAAGATTAGTTTTTGAAATAACTAATGGACAATTTGTGATTTCATAGAATCTGCAGAGTACTGAGTTTTAGCATTCCATATTAATTCAAGTTATAAATATCATAATCTATTTATTGAAATGTTTTAACTCTATTATCTTACAATAAATTCTTACTACTTTTTATCGTGTAATGGCAGCGCATCATTTCCAGCCTTTCTCTGTAATGCTGCAGCTGTAAGCTGTAAACATAGCACCTCCATAGGTGTTCCATGCCAGATTTCATAGTCTTTTAGGAAAAAAAAAATTGGACAGGATTTTACCTAATGATCTATGCCTGCGAGCTATGATTCTTTGTCAAGAATTCATTATCTTTAATGACGGGATAGGTATCCAAATAAATAAATACAATCTAAATTATATCAGGTTCAAAGAGGCCTCGAGGATAGTTTTGTTAAGAGGTAATTCCAAGATTCTGTCTAATTTATAACAAAGTAAGTAAAGATGATCTTTCATCAGAGGTATCAAGGTTGAAGTTGAAGAATTATATTTTGAGAAGAAAAATCTATCCTCCACAGTTCCTTTCCTTTTTACTTGATTGCTTCAACAATAATATGATTCTCCATTTACTGAGGATGATTTTGTTTATAACAATGCTTCAGAATGGAACTGGAGACAAAGTCCTCAGTAAATTTGTTTGTGTGGATTACAGAGTAGATTAGAAGTACGTGTGTATCTTTGTACCTTGACCCCTGATTCACTCCTCAAATGTCTTTTAGAAAGGGATAAATGCCCATATATTTTCAAGGACCAGTACACCTGGGGAATTAGGTCATCCTGATCGCGAAATAAAAAGCAAATTAAGATAGGACATCCTCAAGGGGACCCTGGAAGGCTTCTTTAGTAAAATAATGCTTCCAACATCCTGATCACCCTACCAGCAATCCCACCAATTAGAAAATAGTTTTAGTATTAAGAATCTTTTAAGAATAAAAACACCTCTAGCGATGAATTCAATCCTCAGTGGCATGAAAAAGAATGGCCTTTCTTTTCCTTTTGTGAACCTCGCTCACTCGGAGGGTGGGCTATCAATCGGGACACCTCTTCCATGCCACAGAGTGGGGACTTGGTCTTTACCGATTCATCATAGGCCCATTCTACTGAACCTGGGGACTGTTTAGTCTGGTGAGATAATCCAAGCCGACTCAATCAAGGCCCCCTTTGAGGGGAAAGATATGCATGCTTTAAGAAAAAGGGTCCTTATCTTCCTGTGATTGTAGGTATGAAGTATATACAGTTATAGCTTTCCGGATCCATTTTTGCTCTTCATGGACAAAACCCACCTAAAAATAAATGATACATATGAAAAATAGGTGTGAGATTCCTAATGACGTCATTTGAAATCCTACATCCAGTTGTGTCTAAAGACTAGTTTATAACCACTTAGTTTTCTAAGTGAAAGCAGCCAATAAATTATCTTTTTGCTTAAACTAGTTGATCAGGGAATTCACTATTTGAAAAGAAAAGAGTTCTTACTACTATAGGTATTTAATCCCCAAAAGTTAGCTAAATGCTGGCTCAGATCCAAAGAGTTTCCATGATTGGAAAGACTGGAAGAGTTGGAGGGAGAGGTTAATTGGAGCATACATTATTGTCAGGGAGGGCGTTTCTGGAGAGGCCATTGCATTGGGAACCCTGAAGACATTAGGCTAGGATATGGAGACACTCCTTGGATTTGGGGTGCCAGGAGGAAGAGAAGACATGCAGCAACGAGGGGTGAGAGGTGTGAAAATCTAACTTTGCTATAACCAACATGTTGCTAGAAAGAGCTCCAGGGAAATTTTATGTTTTGCTATCACTGCATTTTAGATACTTTCAAGCCATAAATGAGCCTTCATAGCTTGTGCATTTAGAGTTCAATATTTCTCTGACTTGAAAATAGTAAAATCAGGAATGAAAAGAATGTCCACTGTGACGCTGTGCTCCAGAATTTTTTTTGTTGTTTTAACTTCCTCGAAACTTAAGCAATTTTGGCAAAGCAAGTGCATAAATTCTGTTGGCTTTCCCACTCAATAAAACGAAACCTTTGGTATTGCAATCAATACTGACAGATTTCTTACATCTGAAGACATATTTAGATGAGAAAGTCCTTCGGTGGAAGGTCTTGTGTCTCCACAGTTCTGAGATAACTTAATTTCAGTAATGAGATTTAGGTGTTTCTCTCATGTAAGTTGTTACCTTTATCTTATCAATATTCTGAAGCCAAACTCACATTGGTTTCTTTCCCCGTATATAAGCTGGTGAAAACCAGAAAGGTAATTTTTTTTCTTTAATTATAAGAAATTCCAAAAAGTATGTGTAGCCATTCAATATCTAGTTTTTGTTACTCTACACTACGTGTGGTGCCTCTAATTGGCTGGACAATAAGCACAGTACATCACTTCTTAGGGTGTCGATAAATGGGCAGATTGAAGCAGGGGCTGAGATTTCAAAGGGAGTATTAGCATTTGTGGGAAAACTGTGAGGGAGTGGAAGATAATTAAACCAGAGCTAATAGCAACAGACTTGAATTTCAGAGGGCCACCTGGATAGCTTGTTCTCAGTCACTTCTTCTCATGTTTCATTTTCCTCATTTGAACAAGTCAACCGTCATTAAAATTTTTCACAACATCTGAGGCAAATCATTGCATTAATTCATTTGTAAGGTGTTCAGAAACCACATATTTTGCTTTTAGCATTGAAAACATTTGGCTTCCACCATCCTTTTCTTTTCTTCTGTTTTCTTTTTCTTCCTTTTCTCCTTTTCTTTCTTTCTTCCTTTCTTTCTTCTTTTCTCTTTCTTTCTTTCTTTCTTTCTTTCTTTTTCTTTCTCTTTCTCCTTTTTTTTTTTTTTTAAGTTGAAATAGTCTGGGAATCATTAAATGCCAAATGCTTTCATCAGGCCCATAAACAATACAAGATTCCATAGTAAATGCAGTTATTTCTTGGGAAGTTTCAACAAAACACATTTTCACTCATTCAAAGCTAGGGTGAATAAATCTTGAGGTCTTTTAAGAAAGGTGCACTTGAGACCCTAGGAGGCTGACACAGTACTGGATTTCACACAAAAAGATCACAAAAGCTATCCTGCAGACTCGGTAAATTCTGGAGGTTCTTGGAAGATTTGCCGTTGTGTGTGTCTCAGTATTGGGGCCCTTCCTCTCTAACTCACTGTGTATCTCTTGACCTAGTAACTTGGATATAATATGAAAGCAGAAAATAAGCTTTTGAGAAGCCACTTACTTTTAGTGAAACAGAGTAAGACTGAGATCAGGTTAACATCTAAGGGAAAAGCCAAATTGTTATATCATTTTTCCTCAATGTCTTATGATTTTAGTCATATTTTTTTCCTACCAAATATTATTTCTCTTCTGTATTTGTGGCTTATCCTATATTGTGATTACGTTGGACTTTACTATGCAAATTAGTGCTCTTGAAAAAATTTACCTGCTGGGATATGACTTAATTATGGGCATGATTAGATATCATAAAATCACAATAGCTATAGAATTTAGAAAGTAAATACCAGTAAACAAGTTATTGCCAGTATATATGCTGATGTGGCTCACAGCAGAGAAAGGTACCCTCAGAAATGAATTCTCCACAGTGTTCTTTTCTAGCGAGTGGAGACCAAAAGCTTTACTGAGTCTCTGCTGGTGGAGTCTCTGTTCATCTCCTTAATTCACAGAAATAATAAACTTGAGATAATAGAAACATGATGGCATGCAACACAGATGGAAGGCCAGTAGTTTTCACCACATTATAACCCAAAG
This sequence comes from Vulpes vulpes, assembly GCF_048418805.1. NCBI lineage: Eukaryota > Metazoa > Chordata > Mammalia > Carnivora > Canidae > Vulpes > Vulpes vulpes. The sequence goes on along the minus strand of NW_027325731.1, from coordinate 3,216 downwards.
ACCACCTGTCTCAATAAAATATGGGGTACTTGTTAAAAATTTAGATTTCTTGTCATCATTTTGAACCATTTGATTTGATGCCTCTAGTGGTTGGTGCCAGGAATCTGTATTTAATAGGGTTTCCCCATGTGATTCTGATTGCTCTTAAGGTTTAAGAGCTACCGGTGTGTTTGGCGAATAAAGTTATCAAGTTTGGTTGGAATTACCACGTCTTTTTTTTAAAGTTTTTATTTAAATTCCAGTTAGTTAAAATACAGTGTACTATTAGTTTCAGGTGTACATTATAGTGATTCAACAGTTCCGTAAGCTTAGATTCACTTGCTTATGTACACTCACATACACTTACTCGGTGCTCATCACAAGTGCTCTCCTTCATCCCCATCACCTATTTCCCCCCACCTCTTCTAGAATTTCCACCTCTTTGAGATGAGGAAGGAGTCATTTAGAGTGCAGCTGGCCTAAAAGAGCCATGGTTCAGTCACTTGTTCAGACATGTTCTTGAATGGTATAGCTCTGGCTTTCTTCTGGGGTAGCAGGGCGAACCTATGAGGCACTAGCCCAAAAAGGACACCAGTGACTATGCCCATAGTCATTTCTCAGAAGTGCTTTAGAGCTTTTTTTCTCTCAGGGATAAATTGGTGGCAAGTATAGCACAGGCTGATCTACATAATTAGGAAGCCCCAGACAACATAGAAACAGAGTTTAAGATGATAGATGTTCAGGATTGTTCCCTAAATAGTCTACCAGAAGACACAAAAGTGCTATATCCAACTAAAGAATATATGATTGAGATTAACAGCCGGGGTTGCAGCCAAAAAGCAATCTCAGAGGTTAGCTGAGGACATAAAGAAATTCATTATTCAATGCTGTACCTCCAGACCAGACATATAAAACAAGAAGTCCTCATGGAAGTGTTAGTGCATTGAACTAATTTAATGCTTAAATTTAATTCAACTTATAACCATTTGTAGGGAATGTCTAGCCTGTTTCAGGCAAAGACTTGGTGTTAAGGAAAATATAACTGCAAGTTTATTAATTAAAAAACACATGTGAAGGAATTTTACCAAATATGTGTGGACATGTGGGAAGGGAAGGGGCATAAGAAAGATATCAAGAGAGCTTTGCGCTTGTGGCAGGAGTAGATGTTGAAAGAAAGTGTCCATAAATTGTAAGATACATTCTATTACAAGAATTTGCCAGAACTTGAAGCTATTTATTTATTTATTTATTTATTTATAAAGATTTTTATTTATTTATTCATGAGAGACACACAGTGAGGCAGGGACACAGGCAGAGGGAGAAGGAGGCTCCCCGTGGGGAGCTGAAGGCAGACACTCAACCACTGAGCCACCCAAGCATCCCTCGAAGCTCTGCATTTTAAAAAAATCATGTTTGAAAATCCATTGCAGTTTATCTGCTTATTGCTTTACTTTATTATTATTATTTTTTAATAATATGTACATACTTTACTGGTTCTCGATTTCATTCTTGGCTATAAAATGTTTCCGTTCTGCTTTTTTAAGGTGTCAGCCTCAGGTAGGGTGCTGGCAAAGTATCTGATAATGAGTTATCGAGTCATTTATATTGAAGATTATTTCTGTCACACTCTAGGAAATAGACATTCAGTGGAATACAAATGACCATACTGTCCCAATGCCACCGGACTTGAATGGGAGAATTTACGGATGGAGCAGAAATCATATTAAAAAGTATTACTAAATGAAGATAATGTCCACCCAGGAGCTATATACGTTGCAGTATCCGTAAGAAGGTGCTTCTCTGCTAAATGGGAAATGTAACCGAACCTGCATCTCGAGTTTGTTGTAAGTTTTAAGAAAACAAATGCTCCCTCACTTTCTTCTTTCCTGTGTCTGAATTCTCTTGTTCATGACTCTGTTTTATGATTCTCAACGTGGTGATTGATATCAGGCACTAGACCAGGAATCAAGGGACCTGATAAAAATGACCTGCATGCCCTCTTCCTAGGCATCAGTGGGCCTTCCTCTTTATTGTTTAAAAGGTGTAGATTTGTGTAAGAGTAAAGTTTTATTACGGAAAAACAAAATGACCTGCATGATTGTGGTCCAGTCATTCAGGTGCTTTAGCTTTGAGTTGACTCCCCCCACAAAAGAAGGAAGATTCAAATGAATCTTTCCTACTAAGCTAAATAAGACCTTGCTGAGTAGCAGATCATCAAAATGGATAGGGGGAGCCCTTCCTTCAGGGAAACTGGAGGCTCTAAAAGAGGTAAGCATAAGAAATAAATGTAGCACGAGTGCCTCTTGAGGAATAGTGTATCTTTTGGAACTGAAATTTGGTAGAGTCAGTGCTTTCACTACATAACTCAAGGGAAATTGATTGCCTCTCATATTTCTGGAAATTTCTGGGAGATATATCAACATGGCCAGTTTTGGCTTCAGCTTTGGGGTCCGAGTTCCTATTCCTATTGAACACTTGATTTTTTTTTTTTTTGAACACTTGATTTACCTTAATTTTAATCTACTGTGTCTGGGGTGGACATGGAACTCAAGCCTTTTCCTTGTAGAGACAGCAGAGCACAGAGGTTGTTCGGTAACAATCTTGAAGTCTGGCTATAATAGTTATTGCCTATGGAGATCAGCCAAGCACCTCAGACTCAGTTTTCCCATTTGTAAGATGAAGTAATGATTGTTTTAATTCATAGTGTTTTGTGAAAAGCACATGTGATCATTTAGGCAGATAATGATCATAGAGTGTGACGTCATAAATGCTCAATATATTGTTTGCTGTCGTCTTTAACAGTCACTTACACTAGCATTTGTGTGCATAGCACTTACTCTGGAAGCCAGAGTACATTAGGAGAGTTTATTACATTGCAGAAATAGAAATCCTTGTCCATTAGACAGCCTAGTTTGCTAAGAGCATATCTACTGAAAAATTTTTTTCACCACACTGCCAAAGTAAATTGTGATCCATGGCAATAAGTGCGATCTTATAAGATACAAAACCAGAGAGGAGGAAGTGATTAATTCTGTTTTGGGAAAGGAGAAGTGGAAGGATTCAGGTGATATGTGAATTGGGTTTTGATGGGCGAATGGGAGTTTCTTGGTCACCAAGTTTCAAGAAATCATTAAAAGTGGTGGTAAAGGAATGTACAAATGCTATAATTTTTCATTCCCTGAATAATTTCATAGGGTATTTATTTGGCATCTAGTACATGAAAGCAGCTGGGATTAC
>NW_027325730.1:0-30178 GCF_048418805.1 Vulpes vulpes | reverse complement strand
GGGGGCAGAGACACAGCAGAGGGAGAAGCAGGCTCCATGCAGGAAGCCCGAGGCGGGACTCGATCCCGGGTCTCCAGGATCATGCCCTGGGCTGAAGGCAGTGCTAAACCACTGAGCCACCGGGCTGCCCTGACCTAACAAATCTTAGTAGAATTGTGTTTGTTTGTTTATTTTTAAAGATATATTTATTTATTTATTTTAGCACATACATGTGCCAGCCTTTGGGAGTGGGAATTGGGGGAGGGGTAGAGGGAGAGAGAGAATCTCTTTTTTTTTCCCCCAAAGAGTTAATTTCTTTCTTTCTTTTTTTTTTTTTTTTTTTTTTAAGATTTTATTTATTTATTCATGACAGAGAGAGAACGGGAGAGAGAGAGGAGAGAGAGGCAGAGACACAGGCAGAGGGAGAAGCAGGCTCCATGCAGGGAGCCTGACGTGGGACTTGATCTGGGGTCTCCAGGATCTGGCCCTGGGCTGAAGGTGGCGCTAAACAACTGAGCTACCTGGGCTGCCCTAGAGAGAATCTCAAGCAGACTCCCTGCTGAGTACAGCTCCTGACTTGGGACTGGATCTCACAACCTGAGCTCATGACATGAGCCAAAACCAAGAGTTGGACACTTAACCAACTGAGCCACAGGTGCCCCTAGAATTATGTTAAAATTAAAGTAGTACTTGCAGGATTCTTCAGTGCGTAAATTCCTAGGACTTGGATGTGTTTGTTGCTTGAAGACTCTCTTTTCCCATCTAGGTGCCCCTAGAATTATGTTAAAATTAAAGTAGTACTTGCAGGATTCTTCAGTGCGTAAATTCCTAGGACTTGGATGTGTTTGTTGCTTGAAGACTCTCTTTTCCCATCTGGCTTCTGTACCCTAAGTTGTGTAAATGATGAGATTGCCAGATACCTGCGTTCTGGCCAGGAAAAAAGTTGTGGTTTTTGAGGGGCAAGGGATATTGGTACAGGCAGAAGTTCTTACATGGTAGCTCCCCATTATCCTTGGTTTTGCTTTTTGCACTTTCAGCTACCCACAGTCAACCTCAGTCCAGAAACAGATGGTTCTCCTGATGTATTGTCAGAATGTCAGTAGTAGCCTGACACTACATCACAGGGCCTGTGTCATTCCCCTTCATATCATTTTCTAGGTATTTTATCACCTCATGTTAGCATAATACTTGATATTTTGAGAGAGAGACCACATTATATAATTTTTATTACAGCATATTATAATTGTTCTATTTTATTATTAGTTATTGTTAATCTCTTACTATGTCTAATTTGTACATTAAACTTTATCATAGGTATGTCTGTGGGGAAAAAACATAGTATGTTTAGGGTTTTGTACCATCTGCAGTTTTAGGCATCCACTGGGTTTCTTGGGGGAGTATTTACTTGGCACAAATTTCAAAGAGAAATTCATTTTTTGCTTGACTAATACTAGCAGGAGTTTACATGTGCTTTTATTTATTTATTTTAAAAGTTATATATTTAGAGAGTGAGAGAGAGAGAACGAACAAGAGTGAGCTCAGGGAGAGGCCGAGGGAGAGGGAGAAGGAGTCCTCAAGCAGACTGGCTCCTGAGCGTGGACCCTGATGGAAGGCTTGATCCCAGGATCCTGAGGTCATGACCTGAGCTGAAACCAAGAGTCAGCTGCTTAACTGACTGAGCCACCCAGGCTCCCCTTATATGTGCTTTTTAAAAATTACTGTGTCTGCTGCTAAATTTTCTTTGCTTTTTTTCCTCCCTCTGTCAGGTTCTTCAGAATAGATATCCCAGCCTCTTGGCAGTAACTGATCACCTGCTTGACATTTACATCCAACTTACTGGAGAGAAACATCACTCTTGCAGTGATAGTTCTGTTACATGTGAACAGGTACCTGAAGAATTTGCAGAAGCCAGAAGAGAAAACAAAAGACTAAGCCTTGAAGGAAGAGAATTGTCTCTAAGGTACTAGATTAAGCACTTTTGAGTTGATATTTTATTTATTTATTTTTTTAAGTAGGCTCCATACCTATCACAGGGCTCGAACTCATTACCCCAAGGTCAAGAGTTGTGTGCTCCCCCGATTGAGCCATCCAGGTGCTCCTTGAGTTAATATTTTAAAAATTACTTCCCTTAAAAGTTCTTAGCAGCTATCACTAAATGGTTATGAGAGGTCAGGTTTTGAAATTAGACCTGTGGGCTGCTTCATGATGTTGGATCCTGTTTCAGATCTTATAGATAATGATTAGGAAGGCTTATAAGGGAATGTTATTTTAGCTTTAAAAAATAACTTTGAGGGCACCTGACTGGCTTAGTTGGTAGAACATGGTCCTCTTAATTTCAGAGTCATGAATTCAAGCCCCATGTTGGATGTGGAGGCTGCTTAAAAAAAAAAAGAAAAAAAAATAACTTTAAAAGCTAAGGTTGAAACTCCTTACTGACATAATTCTTTCACTGGCTTTTTCTTTTGTGACAATTGGGGTCTTAAATAAGACCCTTGATTTTGCTATATATAGTGAGTTCTGTACCTTTGCTTTCTATTCTCGATGATTGGCTTTCCCTTTAAGTGAGCCTTAGGAATGGGGCAACTCCCCTGATTTTTGCTCTGAGAGTTAGTTGCTGTCCCACTCTCCCCAACCTTACCTGGCATGGATTGGGATAATATATGTGACAGATCACTTCCTAATAGGTGGGGTCCCTCACTTATTCTATCCCCTGCACTATTTATCTTTACAATGCCAGAGAAACAGAGAGACTTCATTGTCATGTGTTCCCCAGACTTAGGTGGATTGAATTGAACTCTGATGGCTTTGATGTCTTTGACCTATGGTCTTTTATTTCCTTGTTTTTGTTTTTATTTTTTAAAGGGATCTACTGAATTGGTGTAATAGGATTGTCCATTGTTTTGACAGTCTGTCTTCATCAGCATCCTTAAATATTTTTCAAGAGGTAAGATAGAGTCTTCATGTTTATTTTCTTTCTATCCTGTGAGGCTGTTGATTTCCATTGTCATTTTCTGTCTCTTGGCTGCTATCAGAATTTTTCTTTTGTGTTTATTATCCCTAGCTAGTTAAAACTCAACTAATGTTGCCTTAAAACTAACTGGGCATATTAATACGGGCATAATATTGTTTTTAGTTTTAAAACAGGTTACTATAAATTATAAATAAGGATAGTTTATTTTTATTTTTTTTTAAACTTTTTTTTAAATTTAAATTTAATTTTAATTTTTTTATTTATGATAGTCACAGAGAGAGAGAGAGATGCAGAGACATAGGCAGGGGGAGAAGCAGGCTCCATGCACCCGGAGCCCGACGTGGGATTCACTCCCTGGTCTCCAGGATCGCGCCCTGGGCCAAAGGCAGGCGCCAAACCACTGTGCCACCCAGGGATCCCATAAGGATAGTTTAGATACAGTAAAGCAGACACTGAAATATTACAGATAAAATGAAAAGAAAATCTCCTAGGTGACAGTAATGTTGTGAAATATAAAGTGTTTCTCAAATGTGTAGTATTAGGGGTGACTGGCTGGCTCAGTCTGTGGAGCATATGATTCTTGATCTTGAGGTCATGAGTTTGAGCCCCATTTTGGGTATGGAGCCTACTGAAAAAAATGCTCAGTATTTATTCCTACATAAAATTTCATAATCTATTTGATAAGAGTTGTATTTGTCTGATCTTTCCACTTCTTGGTAGGGCCTATTACTTTAGTCCAGAGAAATTTACATAGGGGTTACAAAGTATAGCCTTGTATGCTGGGCTTGGGCAAAAAATGTGTTGTGCAGAAGGGAAACCCCCTTGAATTACAACTCTGTCATATTCAATAAGAACAGGGAGATATTTATTCCTGCTTGCTTAAAAATAAAAGTGATACTGTCTGAAGAGCTGTGGGCTCTTAAAACACTACTTTTTTTTTTTTTTTAAAGATTTATTTATTTATTTATGATAGACATAGAGAGAGAGAGAGAGAGAGAGAGAGAGAGAGAGAGGCAGAGACACAGGAGGAGGGAGAAGCAGGCTCCATGCTGGGAGCCTGACATGGGACTCGATCCCGGGACTCCAGGATCACGCCCTGGGCCAAAGGCAGGCGCCAAACCGCTGAGCCACCCAGGGATCCCCAAAACACTAATTTTGATTATAAAGCGTTCTTGTTTGTTTCTTTTTTAAAAAGATTTAATTTATTTATTCTTGAGAGACACAGAGAGGGAGGCAGAGACATCGGCAGAAGGAGAAGCCGACTCCCTGTGGGGAGCCTGATGCAGGGTTCTATCCCAGGACCCCGGGATTATGACTCAAGCCAAAAGCAGATGCTCAACCACTGACTCGCCCAGGTATCCCAAAGTGTTCTGGTTTCTAAGGGTGCCTGAGTGGCTCAGTTGGTTAAGTATCTGACTCTTGATTTCGGCTCAGATCATGATTTCAAAGGTTGTGAGATTGAGCCCCACATCAGGTGTTTTCTCTCTCTCAATAAATTAAGTAAGTAAGTAACTAACTCTGGTTTCTGTCATTTGGGATTGAGGAGAGTAGTGACCCAGTTTGGTTTGCATTGCATTCTTGTTGTGTTTGGCAAAGTTAGTATCAGTAGAAAGAAACCACATTTGGAGTTCTCACTTATGGTGAGCTGAACCCTGAAATGCTGTGTGCCAGTCCTTGAATCTTGTTCTTCTTTCCCATGAACTCACTTTTTCATTCCCCTAAATTTATCATCTTTCTAGAGATGACCTTGTTTTGCACTTTTAAAATAAAACTGTGGCATTATCTCTGTCTATAGATTTGCTGATTTGGGATATTTCATATAAGTGGAATCATAGAATATGTGACCTTTGTATCTAACTTCTTTGACTCTGCATATTCTCTCAGTTAATCCATGTTGTAGCCTGAATTATTTTTTATGGCTGAATAACATTTCATTATATTGATAATAACAGATTTTGTTTATCCGTTTATTCATTGGTGGATATTTGGGTTGTTTTCACCTTTTGGCTATGACAAATAGTGTTCTGAACTTTTGTATACAGGTATTTTATTAATGTAGAAACAATATATATATATTGTTGAAAATTGGGAAATATAGGAAAGCAAAGTGGTAAGATAAAAATAGCCGTCAACCCGGGATCGGGTCCCGCGTCGGGCTCCTGGCATGGAGCCTGCTTCTCCCTCCTCCTGTGTCTTTGCCTCTCTCTATGTCGATCATAAATAATAAATAAATCTTAAAAAAAAATAGCTGTCATCCAGACATTCCCTAACACTTTTAATACCTTGGTGTATCTCCTTCTAGATCTCTCTCTATTCTTCCTTCCTTCCTCCCTTTTTCCCTCCCTTCCTTCCGAAGATTTTATTTTTAAGTAATCCCTACACCCAACCTGGGGCTTGAACTCAGGACCCCAAGATCAAGAATCAAATGCTCAAGGCCTCCATAAGATTACCCCCACTTTAGACTCCAGCTGCAAGTCTTGGGGGCCACCTGTATTTGTGACCTACCAACTATAAATTCAGAGGTTCCCATGATCATCTCAGGTTCAATAGTCAACCCACAGAACTCCGTGAAAAGCACTATACTTAAAGTACGGGTTATGGTTTTATTATAAAAGATATAACTTAAAGACAAATGGAAGAGACAAAGGGCAAAGTCTCAAGGGTCCTGAGCATAGTTAGTTAGGGTGTGCTAGCTTCCTGGCATATCCATATGTCCACCAACAGCTAGGCTCTCCAAGCTTTGGATGTCCAGTATTTTATTAGGTCTTAAGTCATTGGCCATATGATCGAGCATAATTTCTAGCCCCTCCTCCCTCCCTTAGTGGTGGAGCTGAAAATTTCAACCCTCCAAGTCAGTGCTTGGTCTTTCTGACCTGGCCAGTCCCTCCTTAAACTATCTAAAGGCCCATTAAGAGTCATATTGCTTAGCAATTAAAATTTTAATTGGTTAAGCAATTTAACCAATTAATTGCTTAATTTAATTAAGCAATTAAAAATTGCTTAAAATTTTTTAAAATATTAAAATTTTTTTTAAACTTTTTTTTTTTTTTAAGATTTTATTCATTTATTCATGAGAGAGACAGAGGCAGACACAGGCAGAAGGAGAAACAGGCTCCTCGCTGGGAGCTCGATCCTCAGACAGGGATCACATCCTGAGCCAAAGGCATACGCTCAACCCGGGAGCCACCCAGGTGTCCCACACCTTGCTTAGCTTAATAAACTTAAGTATGGTCCAAAGGGGCCTTAGTGAATAACAAAAGACACTTCTTATTTTTGGTAATTCCAAGGGTTTTTAAAACTCTGTGCCAGGTATTAGGAACAAGGACTGTATAAATTCCCTCTCTTTTTAAATGCTTATGAAGTTTATTGATGTTTTACACTTGGTGGTGACAGAACCAAATGTATTCTTGTTTACTATACTCATAGTATCCTTTCTGTTGTTATTTTCTCTCTTGTCTTTCCTGTAAGTAGAAGTTTATTAAAATGCTTAATGTATTCCAATTCAAACTTTTTGGGTAGAATTCATTTTTAGTGGTAATATATACTTTATATTTCATTTCATCAGAAGACCTACATCTGGAGCCACCCAAGTGGCTCAGTTGGTTAAACATCTGACTCTTGACCTTAGCTCAGTTCTTGATCTCAGGGTTGTGAGTTTAAGCCCCACATTTTTTACTTACAAAAAAAAAAAAAAAAAAAAAAAAGCAGAAGACACATATCTGGTTGGCCTGTCAGTAGTTGGCTGAGATGGAGTTACTGCATTAGGGTGTGCATCAAGAATTTTCCTTTACAGCTAGCAAGTAATCTTTTGGTGTTACTTTCGTGGCTTAAGAGTCAGTTCCCTCATGAATCATATAATGATTAACTCTAATTCTATTTTTGCCTGAATTTCAATTTGTAAAATGAAGCTTTTTAAAAAAATTAGAAGGCAGGAGGGGAGGTATGAGCAGGGGAAGGGGTAGAGGGAGAGGAAGAAAATCCTCAACAGATTACCTGCTGAGCACAGAGCACAACATGGGACTCTTGATCCCAGGACCCTGAGATCATGACCTGCGCCAAAACCAGGAATCAGATGCTTAACCAACTGAGCCAGCCAGGTACCCTGTAAAATGAAGCTTTTTCTGTGTGGGTTTTTTTTTTTTTTTTCTAATTCAGCAGTATTTTGATAGTAAAGCCTTCACATTTGTTTATCCTGTCTGTATTATGGTAAGGCCCTTGAGTCTAGGGCTGGTACCTTATTTCTACTCTCCTTAGTCTAGCAGATATGTTTCTCCTGGGTTTTATATGCTTCCTTTTTGTGGCCAGGGTAGTGGTGCTCTGTGATTAATGTAGTATTTTAAAAAAATCAGTTTGCATTGACCTTCGTTATTTTAATAGGCTCTGGACTGTTTCACAGCAATGCTTTCTAAGCATACAAGCAAACTGAAAATGGCAGAAATAATTGGAAGCAAATTGAACATTTCCAAGAAAAAGGTATGCAGTGCTATTTTTACTTTTCTGTTGGAAGGAAGCTGGGATATTTACTTGCTAGAGTCTGGTCCTTATCTAATAGTTCCTTTGTAATAACTACTTCCTCTGTCAAAGTTGATAGTTTCATTGTTGCCTTTCATGGATATAAAGCTCTCACTGTCTCTTAGATAAGTAGTTCTCCATGTGCTCTACATTCTTAAAGTGAGTCACCTTGTACCTTATATCACCATGTATGCATTAATTTCTCCAGTGTTTTAATGGACGTGTTATTTCATAGATTGTGGACTCAGGACTGGAACTGTTTTAGTAACACCTTTGTCTGTGATTTTAGGCACAATTAGATTTTTTCCAACTTTTCATTAATGTCAGACATCAGAAAAATTGAAAATAGTAGTACCAATGGATACCAAGAATAGTACAAAGACTAGTACTTAGGTTCATTGCTGAGATTTTTAATATTTTGCCATTCTTGTTTTATTTCAAAATATGTATTTTTGGAGGAGAGAGCCCTTCAGAGTGGTAATGGTAGCTAGAGAAATGTCTGAGGCCCATCTTGTGGCAGATATCTGCCATTTCCAAATAGATGACTCAAAAAAACCTTATGTTCAAGGGGCTCCTTACGATTCTGAAACTGTTGAGATGGTTTTAGCTGCAGGTGTGACAGAACACCTACTAAATGGGCTTTAAATAATTAATAATTATAGTAGGCAAAAAAGAAATGAAACTACCACAATTGGCTTAGACTGATCAGTATTTATCCCTTTTGGTTGAAGAGAGATTCACTTTCCCTGAACACTTCACTGCTCCTTTCATTCCTGCCCCAAATCTAAACAAAATGGGTTCTTAGGATTAGTGACAAGGACAAGAGAAGAATCGCTTATTGGTAGATACCCTGGAAGCATCTGTCACAGCTTCTCTTTGTGTTCTGGCTATAGTCAGATGTACCATGGTTCATTCAAGTCATTGTTTCCTGCAATATTTTAGAATCTAATATTTTAGAATATTTAGTAATAATTTAGAAAAGTATAGGTGAAGAACACTTTTTTTTTTCATAAATTTTATTTTTATTTATTTATTTATTTATTTTTTTTTAAAAATTTTTATTTATTTATGATAGTCACAGAGAGAGAGAGAGAGGCAGAGACATAGGCAGAGGGAGGAGCAGGCTCCATGAACTTGGAGCCCGATGTGGGATTCGATCCCGGGTCTCCAGGATCGCGCCCTGGGCCAAAGGCAGGTGCCAAACCGCTGCGCCACCCAGGGATCCCCTTTTTCATAAATTTTAGTTAGGAGTAGAACTTTCTGTTCATTTGCTATTGGAATATGTCTGTATGTTCACTTTAGATATAGGCAGATATGGGCTTATTTGAATGAATAAAAAGTACCATTATAGGAAAGTATTTCATAATCAATGTTTTAAAAAACATGAACAGAAATTCAGTCAATTTTATTTAATTACTTATTTTTAAAAGATTTTATTTATTTATTCATGAGAGACAGAGACAGAGTCACAGGCAGAGGGAGAAGCAGGCTCCATGCAGGGAGCCTGACGTGGACTTGATCCTGGATCTCCAGGATCATGCCCTGTGCTGAAGGCGGCGCTAAACCGCTGAGCTACCCGGGCTGCCCAAATTCAGTCAGTTCTAGAAAAGACATAATTAAAGCTAACTCGCCTATCTTGGAAGTAGAAAATCCTTAGTAGTAAAGGGCTAATTAGATGGGCATAATAAGCCACATGGACGAGGAAATGTTTGAAGAATATACAGAATTTCTTTTTTTTAAAGACTATACAGAATTTTACTCTGTCCCCTTCCATAGGCCGAATTCTTCTGTCAGCTTTATAAACCTGAAATTGTGATCAATGAGCTAGATGTGCAAGTGGGTCGAGTACGGCTTCTACGGAAACAAAGTGAGGCTGTCCACATACAGAGGTAAATAGTCTCTCAACTAATCTGAGACTGTGGGGCGTTAGGAACATGATAGAAGGACTGACTGACTAGTCCAGCCCCTTGTGTCTGAGCAAAATGTGTTGTGTGAGTGATGACTTCTCTACTGTGCTGGATGGTAAGAAGCAGTGCTTTCCTAAAGTATAGTCTATAAAATTAGACATTAATAGGTAAAGGAGGTGATGAGGGTCATTAGGGACTTGAAACTAGGAAAAATGTATTTTTTGTTTTATTCACTATCATGTATTTACAAAGTAAGCCTCACTTGGAAGTTAGACGAGGTCCTAATGCTAGTCTGTTAATTCCTTGAAGGCTGGAATTGTATTAGATTCTGAGATCTGGTTACCATTTATTAAATACTTTGTATACGCCTAATATTGTGCTAAGTGCTTTGCATATGTCTTCTTATGTAGCAGTTATAATAACTTTATGAATTAACTTATTAATGTCTTACAGGTGCCATAACAAATTACTTGGTAGCCTAAAACAACAGACATTTCTTTCCTCACAGCTCTGGAGACTAGAAATCTGAAATCATAATAATGTTGGCAGGGCCACACTTCCACCGAAGGCTTTTGCCTCCTTCCGGCTTCTGATGGCTACCAGCAGTCTTTGGTGTTCCTTGTTTCTGTAACTACACTCTTCCATCTCTCTCTCTCTCTCTCTCCATTGTCATATCATCTTTCTTGTGTTTTTGTTTTTGTGTGTGTTTTTGTTTCTAAGTCTCTTGTAAAATCCAACAGTCATTGGATTTTAAGGCTTACCTTTAAACCCAGTATGATAGGATTTTAACTTTGTTATATCTGCAAAGACCCCTTTTCCAAGTAAGGTCACATTCACAGGTTCTGGATGGACATGAATTTTGGGGAAAGATTATTCAACCCAACACAAATAGTAACTCTGATCCAAATTTTACAGGTGAGGAAATGAAGGCTAAGAGAGCCTAAGTAATTGGCTTAGGATGACATAGCTAGGACAGATAACATCCTACCTTATTGATGTTTTGAATCTTGGGAGTCTAGTAAAGTATTGGGTGTAATGTAGAATTGATGAATTCTGCAACTCATAGACTATAAGGATACCTGTTTTATAGTATGAAAACAGATGCTGTGGGTTGTTTTCTCATTTTGTGGAGTCTGGAAAATCTGGTTCCTCAAAATTATGCTTAAGAGAAACTTGTAGCCTGCTTCTCTGACTGCTTATTTGTTTTCCCATTCCCAGGGAGAAGTTCACTTTTGCTCCTACAAGGCCGTCCTCTGTTCTTATTGAACAGCTTGCAGTGTGTGTTAGTAAAGGGGAGCCTGTGTTGCTGGTGGGAGAGACAGGGACTGGCAAGACCTCTACTGTCCAGTACTTGGCTCACATTACAGGTAACTTGAGGGGAAGCACTCTGCCCCCAGACGATAAACGTTTGACATTGCCTGTTTTTGTTATCTACCTCCCCTTTTTAAAATATTTTATTTTTATTTATTTGTTCATGAGAGAGACACACACACACAGAGGCAGAGAGACACAGGCAGAGGGAGAAACAGGCTCCATGCAGGGAGCCCGACATGAGACTTGATCCTGGGTCTCCAGGATCATACCCGGGGCTGAAGGCGGCGGCAAACCGCTGAGCCACCTGGGCTGCCCTTTTATGTCCCCTTAAATAAAAAGTCCACAAAATATTGGGAGTTTAAAAAGTGCCACCACTCCACTTTGTCTGGAAATAACCACTGAAGATTTTTTCCTCGGAAATAATGTAATTTTTTCCTCCTGGAAATAACTGCTATTAATGGCTTGGTATTAACTTTTTTTGGTTCTAATCTATGGCCTGCAAACATATAAACATTTAAGTCTGGTTTTATGTTGAAAAAAATGGGATCATGCTCTTTGTATTGCATTTAGTTCCTAAATGCATTGGGCATCTTTAAAAATAGAACTACCTCATTTCTGTTCCAGTGGCTAATTAATAATATTCTATACTGGCTGTTTATTTAATTCTAACTTATAGACGACATTGACTTAACTGAAGGATTTTTTCGTTGTTTTCAGTTATCTGATGCCACAGCAATAATACACAATGAATCTTCTTACACATATCTTTCTGGGTTAGGTGAAAATTATTGAATGGTTGGGAAATTCCTGAAAGTAAAATAAGAGGATCAGAAGAAATACACACTTAAAGATTTGCCTTATGCTCATGTCCACACATCCTTAAAGATCACACTGGATATAATTAGTCTTGACATTTTCAGAGTGACCCTTTCGCCCTTTCTTTTTAAAAGGCCATCGTTTGAGGGTTGTCAATATGAATCAACAAAGTGACACTGCAGACTTGCTTGGGGGGTGAGTATGATTTAAAATTATTTTCTTGTTACTTTATGTTCTGCTTGAGGGAACAAATAATTTTTCCATTTAAAGTTCAAAAGTAGCCTTAGAAAAAGGTTCAAAGATGTGCACCCCTACCCCCACCCAAGCAGGTTATTTATTGGACTGTATTGCAGAGCTCTTGGATGTGTAGATGTTTCTTTTTATTTTAAAGAACACTTGAGGTTCTTGCTTTCAAAGATCATGCTGGAATGGAGAGAGAGAGAAAAAAAAACAAGTATATAACCAACTAATATTTGTGTGTCCAGTCATTTATCAGCCTACATTCTGGAGTCACAATGCCTTGAAGCTAGACTCTGTCTTGCAGTTCAGCTATCTTTGAAACATTAAGTAACTATTTGGTTAAATGCTGCTCCTAGGACCCCATAAAGGTCATTAAAATGCCCTTCTTCCATGTTGGTATTTTTGAATATGTTACAGTTACAATTTTAGTTTGTGCTGAAAGCTGTAAAGCTGATGGATGCTATTGGCATACTTTATGTTGAGCAATATTAGGATCTGTCTTATTAACTCAGAACAGTTACTTAAAAAAATCGTTAAAGGCATGAAGTAGAATTTATTGTCCTTTTTGCTCTTTATGGTGTCTGCCAGAAAACCTTTCATTTATCTTTTTTTTTTTTTTTTTTTTGAGGACCACATTACAGCACTTTTTGTTTATACTCTTTGTCTTATATCCTTCCTCGCTGTGAGTAGAGTGCCACTTTGGAATCCTGCTTCCTTTGGTACTTTTTCTTTTCTTACCTATTATTTATATTCTGTTCTACACATGTTAGTAATTATGTACTTAATGCTTTAAATATTTATTTTAAATATATATGTTATATATATGTTTTAAATATATATTATCTTAAGATCCATTAGCTGAGGCTTATCTTTCTTACTCTAATTCTACTTTTATTTCCCCGGTGATCTTTCTACCTTGTGTTTATTTTCCTTCTATCAATTAATTGACACTTAATCTCCCCTTTCCCTCATTGAAGTACTTGGCCATGTGTTTTCACTAACATAGAATTTGTTACTTAACTAGGTATATCTATACTACCATGTATTTCTCTCTATTCTGTAACTATATGTGTCTGCAGGAATATTCTCGTTATGTATTCCTAAGATAAATGGCTAGGCTTGTACTAAATGAACATGGACTGGGTCTGTCTCTTGTAAGAATTTATAGTGTTATGTCAACCATTTTAAGTCGTTTTAAACATAGTGAGTACAAAGATGCTTATTTGTGTCCTGATGCAATTGATAATATTAAAAGGTTAGAATCAGAATAAGGTAACTGGAATTTTGTTTTAGTGCCAACTTGCTAAAAAGAATATATATTCATTTTTCCTTGTCAGTAGGTTAGCATCAGCTATCAGAAAACTTACATATGCTTCAATTTTTATATGATTGGAAATATGCATTGCTTCCTATTCTTTTGTATTACTGGACAGTAGTATAAATCAGATCTTTTAGTATATAACATATTGTAGATGCATGGATGATTCCCTTGCTTATGAATTTTTGTATATAAGAGAGACAAAATTACTTTTAAAAGACAAGGGAGGGATCCCTGGGTGGCGCAGCGGTTTAGCGCCTGCCTTTGGCCCAGGGCGCGATCCTGGAGACCCGGGATCAAATCCCACGTCGGGCTCCCGGTGCATGGAGCCTGCTTCTCCCTCTGCTTATGTCTCTGCCTCTCTCTCTCTCTCTCTCTCTCTCTCTCTCTCTCTCTCTGTGTGTGTGACTATCATAAATAAATTTAAAAAAAATAAAAAAAGTAAATAAAAGACAAGGGAGTGGAAAACAATATTCAAGAGTTGGCAGGGAGATGGGATCTAGAAAGGGTAATAACTTTATTTTGGGGATGTGTTGTTACTTTCATCTGTTTTATTAGGTTTTATAACTTATGTTAAACATAGTTTGCATGTGTCAAATAGTATTGTAAAAAAATAACGAAAGAGGGACGCGTGGGTGGCTTAGCGGTTGAGTGTCTACTTTCAGTTCAGGACGTGATCCCAGAGTTCTGAGATCAAGTCCCACACCGGGCTCCCTGTGAGGAGCCTCGTTTTCCCTCTGCCTATGTCTCTGCCTTCTGTGTATCATGAATAAATAAATAAGATCTTTTAAAAAAATGAAAAAATTTATAAACCTAATTAGTTTGGTTTGTGAATCCAGATCCTTTAGATTGGTTTTAAGAAGATTATTATTGAGGATTAAAAACACTTGGTAAAAGTTAAGCTTCAGAGACCATCAGAGTTTTATGTTATGCAGATTGCCTACTGATCTTTGTTGGTATATGTACCCTCTTGTTTTTTTTTATTAGTATTATCTTGGTATACTTTTTTCCTTCATTTAATTTTAGGTTTGTGGGGTTTTTTTTTTCCCCTTTAAGTAGACTCCACACCAAACGTGGGGCCTGAGCTCATGACTCTGAGATCAAGAGTTGCATGCTTTACTGATTGAGCCAGCCAGGATCCCCTCCATTTAATTTTAGCTCTTTTTTTTTTTTTTTTTTTAATTTTTAAGATTTTATTTTGAAGTAATCTCTGCACCCAACATGGGGGCTTGGACATATAACCCCGAGATTAGGAGTCACATGCTCCACTGACTGAGCCAGCCAGGTGCTCCTGTTATTCTGGTAGGCAGAACATAGACCTTTAGATTACCTGTGAGTAGAGAACCCAAGTTCAAACAGAGTTGAGGGTGATGAGACTCCATAAAGAAGAGTAAAGGAGACAGAGGACTTATATGAACCAGATAAAATCATTCCAGAAGGAGAAAGTCTAGGACTAAATGGCAAAACCCAGAGCACAGGTTCACAGTACTGACTATTGAGAAGGAGATTATCTTGGGAAAGGCAACCTCTGAGGGAGAAACAGCTGTATAGAGAAGGAGAGGTACCTTTGGAGAAGTTGTCAATGAAGGAAAGAAAAAATCGGAGGAAAAGTAAAGATCGCGTAGAAAGGGAAGGGCGACCAACTTGCATCCTATCCTCTTTCTTGCCACTCGTAGAAACATCTGCTAGAAGAGAGCAGGGCAGAAGTGCATATGCTTATAAACTTGGAATCGTGACTCTAAAACGAAGAAAAGTGTTTCTTACTCCCACCCCCTTTAAAAATTTTTTTAATTTATTTGACAAAGAGAGAAAAAGTACAAGCAAGGGGAGTGGCAGGCAGAGGGAGAGGGAGAAGCAGGCTCTCCGCTGAGCAGAGAGCCCCACATGGGGCTTGATTCCAGGACCCAGGATCATGACCCGAGCCAAAGCAGATGCTTAACCGACTGAGCACCCATGTGCCCCTTGAAGAAGAGTGTTTATCATTTCTCAGCATGTACTGTTTTTTGTTCTATCACATATTACAGTTTTAGAAAGTCATTTTCTTTTGTTTTAGCCATTTTCAAATGAATTCTTACATGCATTCTCAGTGTTATGTTCTCTCAAGTGTCAGGTTGGTTCTCACTGAATATTTGTGTTGCAGTTCAGTTTTTTTTTTCTTTTCTGAAGTGTATATTTTTAAGATTTTATTTATTCAAAAAAAATTTTTTTTAAATTTATGATAGTCATACAGAGCGAGAGAGAGAGAGAGAAAGGCAGAGACATAGGCAGAGGGAGAAGCAGGCTCCATGCACAGGGAGCCCGACGTGGGATTCGATCCCAGGTCTCCAGGATCGCGCCCTGGGCCAAAGGCAGGCGCCAAACCGCTGTGCCACCCAGGGATCCCGATTTTATTTATTCATGAGAGAGAGAGAGAGAGAGAGAGAGAGAGGCAGAGACATAGGCAGAGGGAGATGCAGGCTCCCCACAAGGAACCTGTTGTAGGACTCGATCCCGGACCCAGGATCATGCCCTGAGCTGAAGGTAGACACTCAACCACTGAGCCACCCAGATATCCCTGAAGTGTATGTATGTATGTATGTATCTATCTATCTATCTCCACACACACACACACACACACACACATTCAGTTTTTACATCACTTGTAAAATTGACTTATATTGACTTAACTCTTTCAGTCACTAGGCTCCACTTTATTTTTTTTTTTTTTTTTTTTTTTAGGCTCCACTTTAAATGAACAAATGTTTCTTTGAGTCTAATTTGTAGTTATTAAGCTACTATACTTTCATGAATTCAATAAACTTGAGCCAGTTAATAATGGTAATAATTATAACAGCTGATTCTTACATATACTCATGTTCCAGGCACTATTTTCTTTTAAAGATTTATTTATTTATTCAGAGAGAGAGAGAGAGAGCGAGAAGAGAGAGGCAGAGACACAGGCAGAGGGAGAAGCAGGCTCCATGCAGGAAGCCTGATGCGGGACTCGATCCCGGGGCCCCCAGGATCACACCCCGGGCTGCAGGCGGCGCTAAACTGCTGCGCCACCGGGGCTGCCCAAGGCACTATTTTTTTTAATCTCATAGTTTATTTTATTTTATTCTTTAAGATTTTGTTTATTTATTCATAGACACACACACACACACACACACACAGGCAGAGACACAGGCAGAGGGAGAAGCAGGCTTAGTGCAGGAAGCCCGACGTGGGACTCAATCCTGTGTCTCCAGGATCACACCTCAGGCTGCAGGCGGCGCTAAACTGCTGTGCCACTGGGGCTGCCCCAGGCACTATTTAGAGTCCTTTATTTTTTATTTTTAAAAGATTTATTTATTTTAGAGAGAGAGCAAGGTGGGGGAGAGGGGTTGGGAGCAGAGGCAGAAAGCAAAACCTCAAGCTGACTCCCTGCCAAGCATGGAGCTTGATGCAGGGTTTGATCTCAGGACCCTGAGATCATGACCTGAGCCAAAACCAAGAGTTGGACACTTAATTGTGCCACCCAGGCACCCTGGAGTCCTTTGTGCTAATGTTTTTGGCAACCATGAGGCACAGACTATTACCCCATTTTATACTCAAGAGACCTGAGGCACATGGGATTAAGTACCTTGTTCAAGGTAATGGCTGGTTCATGTTTGAACCTAGGCAGTCTATACTGAGTGTATGTACTTTTAATCATTACTCTGCTACCTCAGTTTGCTTTGGGTTCCATGTGTACTATCATTCTAAAGACTAGCAATTTTATTTAAATAAAATGTGTTTTTTTTTTTTTAATTCCTTACTTCTACTGTTCATCATCATTTGCTTGCTCCAGCATGTAGCTCTCTCATCTTTCCTTGTACTCCTAATATCCCTGTGGTCTCTCTTCCATTTAGTAGTTAATCGTCTTTCAAAGGTGTAATCAGAAGTTGGACAGCAAGCACATCATTCTCTGTCTCAAATCCTTGCATTGACTTCTCAGGCAATTTAGAGTATATTCCAAAGGCTTTTTTTTTTTTTTTATCTCTAAGGCCCTTTATAATCCAGCATTGGCACTTCTCTGACATAATTTCCTTTGTCTGGCTCTGCCACTGAGCTCCAGCCACACACTTTTCCGTGTTGCACCTAGGTGCTGTTGTCTCAGTGGCATCCCTTGCCGCCCTCCCCACCCCCACCCCGCCCCCATGCTTGATTTGAATCCCCTTCAAATTCCAATCTTTTTTTTTTAAGATTTTTTTTTTTTTTATTTTTATTTATGATAGGAACACAGAGAGAGAGAGAGGCAGAGACACAGGCAGAGGGAGAAGCAGGCTCCATGCACCGGGAGCCTGACGTGGGATTCGATCCCGGATCTCCAGGATCGCGCCCTGGGCCAAAGGCAGGCGCCAAACCACTGCGCCACCCAGGGATCCCCAAATTCCAATCTTTAAGAAAGCCTTTCTGACTATCATAACTGAATTATCAGTGCCTTCTTCTCCCTCTCTCCTTTATTTATATTCACAGCACTACTTGTATTTTATAGTAGGTATATTTTTTATTTTCTCTTTCGTTAGATTGTGAGCTACAGTGGGGCAGGACCTTGTGAGTCTTGTTTTACTCAGTGCCTAACACCTAGCAGGTACTCAGTAAATTTTTGTTGAGTAAATAGAGTAAATGTCTTTATCAATGTGTTCGTGCTTGCTGTTAAATATAAATGAGTTTGAAGTTCTTGTACTTTTTCTCTGGAATCCGACTCTTTGATAGATACTCAGTGTCAGGGTCTTGGTTTTACTTATCTCATGGTTCCTCCCTCACAGTCCAATGAGTAAATAGGGTCTATGTGTTCTCTAATTGTGCTTGACTCTTCTGAAGCATACTTGGTATTTCAGTTCTCAAGTTATTTTTCTTGGAAATAAACTTTATGTCATGGTCCTTGAATTATAGTATTAGTATCTTAGGATACAGAAAATTGTATACTTCTATTTTTCAGGAACAATTAGTGGTGCTTGAGCAACTTTTAGCTACAGGAGTGTTTCTCAACTCTTCATTATCATCCTTAACCCTGAATATTAAATTAAAATTTACAGAGGGGCACCTGAGTGGCTCAGTTAAGTGTCCAACTCTTGATCTCAACTCATGTCATGACCTCTGGGTTGTGAGTTCAAGCCCTGCAATTAGGCTCCATGCTGGGTCTGGAGCCTAATGCTTAAAATAAATAAATAAAATTTATATGAATTAATTTTCTAGCTCCTCAACCAGAGAATTGCTAGAGAATAAGAGAGAATCTAAATACTAAGTAATAAAATGTTGAGCTTTGGAGGGCCACAAACCATTGCAATGTCTAAGATTTTGTTGCTGCCCACTCTCTCCCAGAGAGAGTCTCTTTAAGAGCAGTATATTCCCCCATCAACTGAGATGCTATGAGCTGTGTTCACTTCGCTTAAGTTAATCAATTTCAGAGTTGTATTTTCTTCTAAAAATATCCTGAAAACGTTTTGGTTAATTTTAATAAAATACATCATTAATGATGTTTATTTAAACATGTTAGTAAAATAAGTGACATGCCTCTTACTGCCCAACTAGGAATTTCCAATTTTTTTCATAATACTGTTTATCAAATAATAGTTTTTACCTTCATTATAGACCCTTCAAACACTTAGTGTGGAGAAAATAGATTATAATTTAATTAAACCTTTAAAATGGGGCACCTGGCTGGCTCTATTGGTTAAGCAGCTAACTCTTGGTTTTTGGCTCAGGTCATTATTTCAGGGTCCTGGAATCGAGCCCCATGTTGGCCTTGATCAGCTGAGAGCCTGCCTGAGGATTCCTTCTCCACACCCCCACCTTGGTCTCTCTCTCTCAGATAAATAAATCTTTATAAAAAAATAAAACTTTAACATAGATTTTAAAAGTATTTGGTATTATTTCCGATTTTGATTAAATTTGATTAAAATTCCTATATTCTAAGACATGATTTCTAAATTCTCTTAGTCTCAGAAGTTTTGGAATTACATTTATCTTTTGTTTCAGTTACAAACCAGTGGACCGTAAGCTTATTTGGCTGCCCTTATGGGAGGCATTTGAAGAACTCTTTGCCCAGACATTTTCTAAGAAGCAAAACTTTACGTTCTTGGGACATATTCAGACCTGTTACAGGCAGAAACGGTGGCAGGATCTCCTCAGACTAATGCAGCATGTGCACAAGTCGGCTGTCAACAAGGATGAAAAAGAGAGTGAAACTGGTAAGAATAGGACCCATACTACTAGTGGGAGGTCATGAGGCTGGGGTGTAATTAGCAGAATTGAAACCAGTGACCACAAGGCTAACGGGACTAATAAACGAGGCTGCAGTGTTTAAAAATCCCTGACTCCTCTCCTCTGCAAGACAGATTTGAGGCTTATTGTTACATCTCCTTATTTGGCTGCCTTTTTTTTTTTTTCTTAAGATTTAATTTTTAAGGAATCTATACACAGTGTTTTCCATTAAACATCCCTGACTCCTCTCCCCTGCAAGGCAGATTTGAGGCTTATTGTTCCATCTCCTTATTTTGGCTGCCCTTTTTTTTTTTTTTTTAAGATTTTATTTTTCAAGGAATCTATACCCAAAGTGGGGCTCAGACCTACAACCCTGAGATAAGCTGCTTCTTGGCTGCCTCCTTAAGTAAATCTCTTTCCTTGCTGCTTACTCAATTGGCTTTTCTGTGTGTCAGACATGAACTTTGGTTTAGTTATGAATTTGGTGAGCCATCCATCCAGTAGCTTTTTGCCAGTGGTTCGTGGGCTGCCAGATGATAACAAAAATCTGGTTACAAGTTCAAGCAGCTGCCTAGGCTCTTTGTCTTAGGGATTGTACCTGAAGCCCTACCCTGACTGGGTGCTGCCAGCCCTCAGTGCTTAATTTAGCTGGTGTGGCAAGGAAATGGTTTTTGCTTTGGACAGATGTGTCTTAGTGAGCTTATTTCTTTCTCCCATTTGTCTTCACTTTCTTAGCCTCCTTTCCTTGCTGGATTAGGAAAAGGTTAACTAGGAAGCCATTTGCTTTGGTTGGTGAAGCCCTGATATTAGGGAGTAACCAGTGCTTATAGAGGTATTCTGGGCTTAATTTGGTTTGTTGCTGCAGCTTTTGTTGTCATCTTTGGATAAAATCAGCCACATTTTAATTGGAAAATGGGAAATGACAACTTGATTCCTGAATGTAGCCCTTTGGGCTATATTCTCCAAAATTGGGCAATGTGTAGTTAAGAACTTATGAAACAAAAAAGATTTTTTTTGCAACATTGCTTGGCCGTAATATTCATTAGACCTTGGATAAGAATGACCACTTAGTGATCCGTAAATTATAATACCATCTCGTAATTGGATTTGTTCTGTAAGATTTTGTTTGTACCTTGTTTGTGTATTTGGATATGTGTTCATGTATGCTGTAAATATGAGATATTTTCTCCACCTCTGGGTAGTGCTAAAATTAGTTTGTAAAGGAGCACTATTTCAGTTAAAGGCGAGTGTGTATAAGAATTGGGCATTCTAAAACTCAGAAACTAATCCAAGGTTTTCAAGTTCATATGATCTGAAAAAATATTGGGTATTAAAGATAATTTAAGTTTGTTGGTTTAATTAAAATAGACATATCTTTAGAATTTTCAGCATTTATTTAAGTCAAATTTATTTAAGTCAAATAAATTGATACAATTTTTTAAATATATATAGCGTGGACGAATGACTTTGTCTTTTATAATTTCGTGGGTAATCTAAACATACTGTTAAGAACAAACTTGTAAATAAGATGAAAAGGTTTATAGGTAAACTTTAAAGTCATTTTCAAAGTCCTTGGTAACCTAAAACTAAAGTTTTACTAAGTTAAATGATGAGTTAAGTAAAAACACTAAATCTCTAGATCATTTCTAAGTAAGATAAAACCTTAATTACTAAACATAGGTTTATATGCTTTTGGCCTCCTTTTACAGAGAAACTAAAGATATTTGAGTTTGTTAGTAAACATGTTTTGTGCCATTGCTGAGATAAGGCATATATTTCTAAAAATTCTTTTTTTTTTAAATTAATTTATTTATTTAGGATAGTCAGAGAGAGAGAGGCAGAGACACAGGCAGAGAGAGAAGCAGGCTCCATGCACCAGGAGCGCAACGTGGGATTCGATCCTGGGTCTCCAGGATCGCGCCCTGGGCCAAAGGCAGGCGCCAAACCGCTGCGCCACCCAGGGATCCCTAAAAATTCTTAAATATCATAAATTCACCAGTCTAAGGAATGCTGCTGGTACAACAGACAGTTCACAATTAGTTACTACTTAGTTTTCACTAGAAACTTAAGGTTTCTAAGAGTTAAGAATTCTAATATATAGAATTAATGGAAATGATCAGAGAAAAAACTATGCAAGGAAAGTGAGACTGGTTATTTAGAGGGAAAATTGAGGACAAAAAGTGAATGTAAAGAGGAAAGTTGTAGGTTTGTGAGAAAGGAATCTTTGGAAAGGAATTTTGCGCTTGGTAGGCACTAAGATTAAGTTTATTAGGGAGTGATAAACACCTGGGGAGGAGAAGGGAGTAAGAAAGCAAGATTAGACAGAAGTTGAGCAGTGATACAATATCAACAGAAGCTTAGCTGATTCTCTGAGGAGTTTCAAATTTGGATTATCCTTCAGAACCATCCTTTTTTTTAAAAAAAAAAAGAAAAATATTTATTTATTCATTCATTCAGAGAGAGCTAAGAGAGAGGCAGAGACACAGGTGGAGGGAGAAGCAGGCTCCATGCAGGAAGCCCGATGTGGGACTCGATCCCCGGTCTCCAGGATCACACCCCAGGCTGCAGGCGGTGCTAAACCACTGCGCCACCGGGGCTGCCCCTTCAGAACCATCCTAAATTGGGGCAAAATTGGGACTGGACTTTTATAATAGTTATTGGATGTGACCACCTGGGAAGAGGGCATGCCCTTGGTAAGGCAGCTGTCTTTAGTCAAGGCCATCCTCAGTGGCATTTCAGAGTTGAGGACTGTTGGCAGCACCCCTGCAGCTGAGAGTCCTTCATTTCTGATGGAGATTCTGGTCAGCACATCACTACACCCACCGCAAGAACTCAGATCCATGCTGTGTCCTGGGTATCCTTATCCTGATAAGTGTATGTCAGCATGGGAGATGACAGGAAAAAGGAAGGGACTCTATAAATTTTTAAAGAATTCATTTGTTGGAACAAGTAATCTTTAATATCAGAAGTATACCAGCATCAAATTGGAATTAGGTTTTCATGTTAAAATGACAGTTTCCTTAGGTTATTGGTCTAATAAATTATAAACAGGTTTTTATCTTTAATCTACTTAGAAAAACAAATTTCTGTGTTTTGTGTTTATTAAATCCTTGATTACTCAAGAAAGTTGCATCTTCTCAGTATTAAAAGTCCTCAGTGTTGCTAACAATTCTGTAACTTTCTGTATTTGTATTCTGTAACCTTTAGAATCTCTTATTGCTGCCTTGGCTAAATAGGTTACTAAGTTTTGTAATGATCTATAATCCTATTTTTGGCATATGCTTCAAAACTTTCTGATACTTCTGACAAATTTCCCAAAATTCAACTTCTAAATGAAGTCTTTTTTACTAATTAGGCTTGTTTGTTATGTCAGATTACATGGAAGCATTGTCAAAGAAAGGATGGTAAACCTTCTTAAGTTATAAGATTTAAAAAAATATATTTTATTTATTCATGAGAGAGACCGAGAGAGAGAGAAAGAGAGAGAGAGGCAGAGACATAGGCAGAGGGAGAAGCAGGCTCCACACAGGAAACCCGATGTGGGACTCGATCCCGGGACTCAAGGATCACACCCTGGGCTGAAGGCAGGCGCTACACCACTGAGCCACCCAGGCATCCCAGGTTATAAGATTTTAATATAACTTGGTACATTACTTGTAATTCTACTTATTAAAATGTTGTGTGCCCAGTAATAATTATATTTCCCTGTCAACTGTATTATAATGAACTCTGATCAGATCTTTAACCATGGCCATTTTTGAGCCTTTTGCCATTTATAGTTATTGTTGATGATCTTGCAAGTATGTTTCAGCTTAAAGGCAATTCATAGAAAGGACTTTTGACAAATAAGGCTTTTTGATATCTTTAAGATGATAAAACTGAACAAGGTAAAATTTTCTGAACTAATGAAAGAACTAGATTCAAACAGAATAACATGGGACTAAGAGAACTGAGAAAAATGATTATATATTTTTTATGACTTTTGTTTGAAATATTTCTGGTTCTCTAATATTTGCTCTTACAGATTTAAGGGAACTTTTTCTCTTCAGCTATGACTCACAGGAATTTAATATAATATTCCTTTGTAAAAAAAATATGAAACATTTATTTTTTCCTCCAGAATTCAGAAATTCTCTGAAAATTCTTATATTTTCGTGGCATATATTATAATTATTAGCATAAGGTCTCTAAGAATCCATTCTCCGTGTAATAGGATGCCACTGGAAACATTGGTTATATTACCAAGGCTTTGACTGGAATGTCATATTTGAGGGTGTTTGAGGGTGAAATGCATAGACTCAAATGTGACCAGACAGCATTAAAGAAGTAGGTTGACTTTATGGAGCCAATAAAGCCCCTTGGAAATAGCAGCTTGATACCGTGCTTACAGATACCTTGCTTACAAAGCATCTTTACCTGGTCTAACTTTGAGAGCCCACCTGCAGGACAGTCTCCTGAGCTGACAACTCTTTAACAGAACTGACCTATTTTGAAGACTAAGATTGGTTTGTGAGATATGGAGCAAACTTCTTACCTAAGGTCCAGAACAATTAAACTCAGTCTAACAAGAAACAATGTTGGATTATGATATTTTTTTTTCTTAAAAAAAAAAAAAGATTTTATTTATTTATGAAAGACAGAGAGAGAGAGAGGCAGAGACACAGGCAGAGGGAGAAGCAGGCTCCATGCAGGGAGTCTGACGTGGGACTCGATCCTGGTTTCCAGGATCAGGCCCTGGGCTGAAGGCAGTGTCAAACTGCTGAGCCACCAGGGCTGCAGCGATTGTGATATTTTTCTAAAAAAAATCTGTGAAAAGGGAAGAATGTTAATTTGTAACCATATACAAGGAAGTTCACTATACTGTGGTAACATCAATAAAGCTGAAGCCCTTTTCACCAGTACATACTCATGGAGCTAGTTGGAAAGAAAGGGGTCTTTTTTTTTCTTTCTTTCTTTCTTTTTTTGGTAAGACTTCATTTATTTGACATAGAGCCCAAGCAGCGTGGGGTGGCAGAGGGAGAGGGAGATCCTTGGGGCTTGATCCTAGGACCCTGGGATCATGACTTCAGCTGAAGGCAGAGCCTTAACCAGGTGCCCCCGGAAAGGGGACTTTTGACTTTTGAGAAAGAAAGACAAAAAAAAAAAAAAAAAAAACCATAAGAGCCGGGATCACCCAAACCTTGGATGGTGGCACACCTTGAGTATCGATTTCACCCACTATCTTTGGAACGAAAATTTTGCTAACTGTTCTTGTGAGCTCTGACAGATTTTTTTTAAATAAGATTTATGTATTTTTAGAAAGCAAGCAAGTGAGGATGGGGGGAGGGGCAGAGGAGAAAAGAGTCTTAAGCAGACACCCTGCTGAGCGCAGATCCTGACTTGTGGCTTCATCTCAACCCTGAGATCATGACCTGAACTAAAACCAAGAGTAGGCCATATAACTGACTGAGCCACCCGCGTGCCTCACCCCAATATATCTTAAGATGTTTTTTTTAAGAGACAGACTAACAGAGGAGTGTTATTACTTGGGGTTACTGATTTGCTATATACTTTACATCAGGTTGAATCCACAAGCAATAAAGGCTGGACAACAGGTGATGGTGTTTGTACATCCTTAAAGTGCCACTGTAAGAAGAGCTGTGTCTCTAATAGAAAAACAGTGGCCAGATTTCCTGCTTTTACCTACACAAGGGTCTGAATATGGACATGCAGAAAAATGACCAGGGGGTATACACAGATGGTGGCCACTGATGCTGATAGAACCCATCTGGTCAGAGTAGGAGGTGTTATGACAGCACTTTATGACCCACCTGTTGTACAGTATAAGAATGTTTTTCTCCACAGTTAAGTATTTCTTGCATTCAGCTTTTTACTAGTGTCATTGGTGTCACATGCCAACGCCTACTGTGAACTAATGCTATTTGGCTTTGAGGAAAAACCAATTTATATCCAAGACTTAGATCAGGTGGCTGGGTTTTAAAGGAAGGAGATTCAGTAGAATTCAGTGAATTGTGTTTAACACTACTTCCAACACCAGCAACAGATTCAGCAAACTTCTAGAGCTTCCAGGCATTGCTGTGAAAGAATTGACTGGTGATAATGCAGTTGTCAGCCACACCAGAAAAATGAGATTTAGTTACAAGAAAGAGTGTTGGGGATACAGCTCTTTCCCAAGTTGTAAAGCTCCTTATTCTTGATGAAGGTTAGTTGCTGCATGGAGGTAAAGGACTTGAGCTGCTTCTGGTAACTTGTATGGTTGCTGGATATGTCAGCTTTGATGTTGCTTGAAAGCAACCAAAGAAGAAACTACTGTTTAGTCAAGCAGAATGTACATGTTAAGCCAAGTGCTAGGGAATATTTCCAAGAAAGCACAAAGTTGTTTGATTCCTCAGACCCTGAAACTGCACCCTGTTTCAGTAGGAAGTAGTTAGAACTGTTAGCCCAATTTACTCGAGTGAATCATGTTCAAAAGACAGTGGGGATTGAAACTGGTAACAGAGGGTTAGTGGGACCAATAATAAGTGCAGATGCAGACTAAAACCACAGATGCAACTTTTTACCCAGACCTGTTTTCACTTGCCTTTAAATTTTCCTATCTTTCTTGGGGAAGGGTGGATTGAGGCTTCTATTCAGAGTCCCCTCATTGGGCTGACTCTTAAATAAATTCTTGCTGCACACTTGGTGTCTTTGTGATTGGCTTCACTGCACATCAGGCAGATAAACTTGGGTTCCCTTACAGAATTAGGAGGAGTTTGGGGAAGAATGAAGCAGTAGAAATTGGAGCTTTGTAGGACTTAAGGGAGAGATGACTAATTCTGAAGTATTGCTGCTCCTGTGATTCTAGGCATGATTTCGATAAAAACATGGTTGTTAATGTTGATGTACAAGTACCACTTATTGGTCAATAAGTCATCTTTCCTTAGAAAATAAATTATATCCAAAAAGCTGAATTCTACAGCCAAAGGGTTTTTGGTAGTTTAGTTATCTTCTCTGTGTTTCATCGTTCATAAAATGGGAATAAGGGTATCTACTTCGAAGCTGTTATGAGGGGTGAAAGAATTAACTAACGTACATATGCATTTAAGTGAACTAGTTACTATTGTGGCTGAAACATACATTATGTAAGTATTTGAACTTATTTTTTTATACTTCTAAGATGTTTGATTTTTATGTGAGTTTTGTTTTTTTGTGTGTGTTTAAGTTCTATGTTTTACAACCTAAAGTGTATGTTAAATTCTTGTCCTTATTCTTTTCTAGGGTTACTCCTAAAAGAGAAATGGGAAGCATTTGGTCTTAGACTCAACCATGCTCAACAACAGATGAAAATGACTGAAAATGCCCTATTGTTTGCATTTGTAGAGGTATTTTGGTTCAGTTATTTAGGTTAAAGGAATGTTGATTTGATACAAAATTCAGGTTTAGGCAGGCTACTATTTTGTATTATCTTTATGTTGATATTTTTAGTGCTTGGTGTTTAAGACTTAATAAACACTAATGAAATAATACTTCAGGGAGAGATTTCTGAAAAATAGCCTTTATGGAAATTATAAGGTCTTGATGAGCACCATTATTCTTGAAGTTGCAGTTGAGGACAACTAGTGGACTCGGTTTCATAGTGAGGGGGAAAGGGTAGTAGGTTTGGATCTATTCACTTTAAGCCTCACTCTCTATTTCAGTGAATGGGTAGTTCTGCTGTTTTCTGCCTATCACCCTGTGGGAAGGACCAACCTAAAAAATTTTCATAGCTTAAGATTTTTATTTATTTTTATTTTTTTTAAGATTTTATTTATTTATTCATGAGAGACACACAGAGAGAGGCAGAGACACAGGCAGAGGGAGAAGCAGGGAGGCTGATGTGGGACTTGATCCCGGGACCACAGGATCATGCCCTGGGCCAAAGGCAGGTGCTAAACCGCTGAGCCATGCAGGGATCCCCAGCTTAAGATTTTTAAATTCTTATTTTAAAAAATTGTTTCTGCCTTCTGAGCTTTGAACTTGCCCTTTCCCCATTTCCCTCTCCCTCATGTGTCTGACCCTGTCTTACCCATTTCGAGTTCAAGTGGTGCAGCACCTCCGAAGCGTCAGTGCACAAACCTGCTGTTGCTTTTGATTCTGGAAGGCATGTAGTTTCAACTTGTAACAAAATATTTGTAGTCTTCAATAAACTGTGGTATTTCTTTAAAAATAATAATAATAATTGTTTCTGTGACATATTTTAGACCACACCTTAAAAGGAGGTGGGACTCTTGTTTGAGATAGTGTTTTGGTGAGAGAGATTACTCAATCATGTCCATCAATATGGGAAATTTGGTGATCAGAGCTTAATCTTAATAGGAATTTTTTTTAAATAACCAATTAGGATGTCAAGTGCTCTCAAAATAGGGTTTATATCTATTTCATGACTTGGCATTACACTGGAGTTCAATACCCTTGTCCTGTTTTAATGTTTTCAATTTATAGAAGATTCTGTTAGTATCATTGTGAAAACAAAAGTATAAAGTCATTTAATAATAAAACAGTTTCTGGTGTTGTATCAACAGTGGATTTTAAGATTTATATTTCAGTTCTCTTGGAAACAGAACTTGAAGAGATAAATCAATGAAGAAGAGGAAAGATTTCTTTTGATATTCTTTAGCAAATGTATAAGGCTATGTATTACAACCACTGCATTCTTTCGACTTAGTCATTTGTCTCATCTTTACATACTCATCAGCTGACCCTACATTTATTTTCAATGGTTTTAATAACCATTTGGATACTTCTAAACATCTAAACACATTATATATTATTAGTTACCTGACTATCCATCTACTGAGATGATTTAGTTTGTTGCGTGTCTCTGTTAGGTTCATACATACTCCCTTGACCCTTCTGGACATTTAAAAATGGTAACTTGACCTTAGCTCTTGAAATCACCTGGCAGCCATTCAGCATTTAGGGTGAAAGTTCATTAAGTACAAGAGGTTTGCCCTTGTTTCTAACCCTGCTTACATAACAGGTGAGAGTATCTTTTTTGCAGTGGATTTTTAACACTTTATCTTCTTTTAGGGTACACTAGCTCAAGTTGTAAAGAAAGGAGAGTGGATCTTGTTGGATGAGATTAATCTGGCTGCTCCAGAAACATTAGAATGTCTCAGTGGTTTACTTGAAGGTTCCTCTGGCTCCCTAGTGTTGCTGGATCGAGGAGACACAGGTAGTACTTGATCTCATTGAGGTTTGACTTGATGCCAGGTCTTTGACCTCTTTAGAGTCAGATTCTTTTGGTTAGGTAGATTACATAGGTCTCCCAGTGTTCATTCCATAGTACTAATTTTCTGCCAAGTTAGGAGGCATGGGGAATGCAAAGAATAAGAATTTAAAAAAATTTTTTTAAATTATTTATTCATAGGGATTCCTGGGTGGCTCAGCGGTTTGGTGCCTGGCTTTGGCCCAGGATGCGATTCTGGAGTCCGGGGATCGAGTCCCACATCAGGCTCCTGGCATGGAGCCTGCTTCTCCCTCCTCCTGTGTCTCTGCCTCTCTCTCTCTCTGTCTATCATGAATAAATAAATAAATAAATCTTTTTTAAAAAATTATTTATTCATGAGAGAAAAAGAGAGGTAGAGGCATAGGGAAAGGCAGAGGCAGGCTACTCACTGAACAGGGAGCCCGATGTGGGACTTGATTCCAGGACCCTGGGATTATGACCCAAGCCAAAAGGAGACACTTAACCAACTGAGCCACCCAGGCGCCCAAGAATAAGAATTTGTTACTTGGTAGTATATACTGAATTGTATATATTTGAATAGGTGATATACATATAGGTAAATAGGTGATAAAACATAAATGATAATGAACAACCATACCTTAAAAGATGGTGGAAGGGGAGCATAAGATTAAGTTGTTACATATGTCTGGAAATTGGTTTCAGTGGGATTTCAGAAAAAGCAAGGATGGTTTGAACCGCCAGCACCATTCTTGCTATGTCTGAGGCAGGGCTTCCTGGCCTGAGGTTCTGTGAACTTAGATAGTCTTCCCCGGGGCACCTGTGGCTGATCACTTGATGTTACCAGTTGAGAACTTATGCTTTTCTCTTACCAGAACCCCTGGTTCGTCATCCTGACTTCCGTTTATTTGCTTGTATGAACCCAGCAACAGACGTGGGCAAAAGAAATCTCCCACCAGGAATAAGAAACAGGTGAGGGGACATGGCCTGGTTCCTGGGGATTTTTTAAAAAATTCTGTTTATTGGTTGATAATAATAACATAACCAGTCCTCATAATAGTGCTTGAAATTTCTTGATCTCTGCTAAGAGGAATTCTTCTTTGTCATATTCTACTTTCTTTAGGTGATAGGAATATGGAGGACCCCAGAACACTGGACAATTTTTTCAGTTGTTTGTATGACACGTAATGGCTCATGGATATTGTTGAAAATAAAATTTTTTCTTCCTTCAAATAACCTTATAGCTATTAGGAAAACCTTTACATATTGATAAAACAGTATAATATATTAACAGTATAAGTACATTTTAGGAACTGAATGAATCCTCTTGGATGAGGCCAGTGATTTGTAAAAGGCCTTTTAAGTTTCAGTGTTCAGTAAACACTGACACTAACATGATACTTAGTTGTTTGGTATTTTATATATATAGCATTTGGAAAAAGATAAATGATCTTATTTTTGTTGGTGACCTTTTGTTGAATTTTGAGTATTAAAATAGTGTTAAAATTTTATTAGATTCCTCTCATTATAAGAGTAATAAAACCTTCTTAGGAAAATTTTATAAACTATAAACATTATATTTTCCTTTGCTCCAGTGACTTTATTTATTTTATTTTATTTTATTTTTTTTATTATTATTATTTATTTATGATAGTCACAGAGAGAGAGAGAGAGGCAGAGACATAGGCAGAGGGAGAAGCAGGCTCCAT
>NW_027325729.1:0-31041 GCF_048418805.1 Vulpes vulpes | reverse complement strand
AATACAAGCTCTCCTCACCATCAAATCATGGGCATGTTCAAAAAGAAGGACTCTGAAGATAAACTGCTTAGAATTGAACCCCAGCTCCACACTTCATCAGATATGTGACTTTGGGCAAGTTACTCACCTCTCTGTGTCTTGGTTTTCGCATCTGAAAAATCAGGCTAAGAGCAGCCCAAATCTAGAAACAAGCCCCATGCCCATGAAAGAATGGATAAACAGACCATGATATATACACACCACACTGTGGAGAGTATTACTCAGTCATCAACAGGAATGAAGTATTGAGACATACAACATGGATGAACCTCAAAAACATTATGCTCCATAAGTAACCACAAGCAAAAGGTCACACATTGTATGATGCTCTTTATATGGAATATCCAGAGTAGTTAAAGCTATAGAGACCAAAAGCATATTGATAGTTCCCAGGAGGAGGGGGTATGAGGAGGGACCAGTTCACTGGTACAAGGTTTTCTGTTGGTGAAAATGTTCTGATGAAAACAAGACAGAAATGGGCATTGCACAACATTGCAAATGTACGAAAAGCCAC
Organism: Vulpes vulpes; assembly: GCF_048418805.1. Taxonomy (NCBI): domain Eukaryota; kingdom Metazoa; phylum Chordata; class Mammalia; order Carnivora; family Canidae; genus Vulpes; species Vulpes vulpes. Next base: position 30,488 of record NW_027325729.1, on the reverse strand, counting down.
TGAATTGTATGTTCCTAGATGGCTGATTTTATTTTACGTGAATTTCACCTCAATAAAAATACTCACTGGATATGTTAGACAGATTTGACATAGCTGAGTAGTAAATTAGCGAAATGGAAACTAGATCTCATTCAATTACCCAGGCTGTAACAGACAGACATGGTATGCAAGATAGTTAAAATACACAGAGTGACAGTGAGGTGGTCTAGAGTTCCAGAAAGAGATAAAAGATTTTGAAATGGGAAAAGGCATATTTGAAGGAAAAATAATTGAGAATTTTCTAGAAATGTTTGTTGAAAGAGTTCAATCCTCAGAACCAGGAAGACTAAAAAGTCCCAAGAAGAATAAATAAAAAGGAAATTCACACCAAGGCATAATCTAATAAAACTGTAGAATGCCTAAAGCAGAGAGAGGATCTTAAAAGCAACCAGAAAAAAACAAACAAACAAACAAACACCACTTCCAAGGTAGTGGCCATCAGACAGATGGTGAACATCTCAATGATAGTAGGACAAGACAAAAGATGGATAGGAAATATGCAATGTGCTGAAAGAAAAAGTGCTATCAGTGTAGACTTTCAAAGAAAGCAAAAAATACCTTTCAATAATTAAAGAAACATACTTTTATTTTTAGAGAAACAAAAATTGAGAGTTTTACCACCAACAGATCCTCGCCAAGGAAAAATCTAAAAGATTGACTTAGAGGGAAAAATCCTAGATATTAGTAAATGTTGGGTAAACCTAAATGTAGTGTGACTCAACAACACAATAAATTAATGTGTAAGTTGAATGATGAAATAAAAGGTATAACTAAAATACTTGCTAGCAGGATGCCTGAGTGGCTCAGTGGTTGGGCATCTGCCTTTGGCTCAGGTCATGATCCCCTGGGGTCCTGGGATGGAGTCCCACAGCAGGCTCCCTGTAGGGGAGTCCCTGCAAGCTTTCCTGCTTCTCCCTCTGCCTGTGTTTCTGCCTCTGTGTGTATGTATGTGTGTGTGTCTCATAAATAAATAAGTAAAATCTTAAAAAATAAAAAATAAGATACTCGGTAGCATTTAAGTTGTGGAGAAGGTGGCAAGCATTAAAATATTACAAGGTCTCCGATTGCCTGGGCAGGAAGATAAACATAGGAAGTGTGTTAAAATACCTAGAGTGCACACTCTGAGAAGACCACTAGCCAGCCCTTATAGCCACTGTCCTTTTCTTATATGATAACGAAACTGGTTTTCAGCTGGCTACATGACCATTTTTTTCAGCCTTTGAGGCTGCAGTGATTAATGTGTAGTGAGCTACATTTTTATTCTCAAATACAAGCTGCCCCTCTTTGTGGGAGGATCATACCTCCCATCCCAGTGACATCAGGAATCTGTGGTGCCCTTTCTCTGGGAGGATTCTCTCTCCACACTCTGCTGACGTCAGGCTTGGTCATGTGACTTGTTTAGTCAATGAACGGTCAGTGGCCATAAACTATGACTTTCAGAGCAGAGGCTTTCAAAGCCCTCATGAAGGTCCCTATCTCCTTTTTCTTTCTGCCACATTCTACAGCACTTCAGAAGGCACGGGTCCTTCGGCCTTGGTCAAGGATCAAGAGCATAAGCTGAAGTGGATGTGTAATATGAATGAGAACCAAATCTGCTTTAAAGCCACTTAAATTTTTGGAGTCGCTCCTTGCTATAACACAATGGCCTCAGGCGAGTGACATGGAAATTATTACCTAGAAATAAAGTGCTACCATCCCAGGAACAGTAACACCAAAGAAACCAAACCACCCCCAAACTTACAACATATGACATGGGCTTTCAGAAGAACAGAGTCTGGAGGGATGGCAGCCCACGTTACGTGGTAGCGGAACACTGAGTAAACGTGGTTGCCTGTGCTCACCTGAAAGCTAAGAAAGGAAGGTGCCCACCAACTGTAGGGGTTAAGGTGAAGAATGTGGGAAAACAGAATGAAATTCCTAACTCAGCCCAGATGACTAATAGACTGCAAGGTGACGATATCGGCAATCACAGGAGTAAACTCAAAATCAAAAGGACATAAGTTTTCAGATTAGAGGTTTTTAAGACTCCAGGTGTATGGCATAGGGACATCTCTAACACATAAAGACATGGGGAGGTTGAAAATGTGAGGGGGAAGAAGATAGACGAGGCCCACAAGAGCAAAGGAAAGCGGGTACAAATATCTACCTCCACATTTTTTGTACTGTATGGACACAGCTAGCGCATCTCAAACGAAGACAAATTTCAACGGGGAACAAAATCCTGCAATTCCAAGTCAAAACCAGAGGCCTTTCTCATGGGTTGAAATGTGCCTCTCTAAAATTTGTATGCTTAAGCCTTACCCCCAGGACCTCAGAATGTGACTGTACTTGAAGATAAAGCTTTTTAAAGAGGTATGTAAGGAAAAAGGAGGTCAAGAAGACGGGCTCTCATCTAATATGACTGGTGTCCTCATAAGACGCATCTTGGATACAAAAGGAGACACCAGGGAGGCCTGACCACAGAGGAAAGGCCATGCGAGGAGGCAGGGAGGAGGAGCCATCTCCAAACCGAGGAGGGAGAGGGGCCGTCAGAGACCAGTGCTGCTGACTGACACCTTGACGTTGGACTTCTAAGCCTCCAGAACTGTGAGAAACATAAATTTTCATTCTTTGAGGCATCCAGGCTACGACTTGGTCTGTGGTACCCAGTTTGCGGTACCTTGTTAGGAACCCTAGCCAACTAACAAAGCCTTCAATAATAGTAATTAATAGTGATAGCACCAAAAATGTTATACCCTAGATCATTTCAGGCCATTTCCTTTGGAGAATATGAAAGATCAAAAAAAAACAAAACAAAACAAAAAAAAAAACAAGTGGCCATGTGCTCTGGGGAGACATCTTTTGGCAAGTGTCTCCTTACAAAGACACTTTTAATAATGTGCCTTGGCACAGAGGTAACCAGCATCATGCCCTGGGGCCGATCTCACCATTGTCCTCCTCTGTGGGCAGCCGAAGGGAGCCAAAGATCTAATGCTGTCCAAGGGAGTGCCATCTGGGAGGACATTTCTAAAGAAAACAGGGCGCTCTGGCTCCGAGATTTGCCATTCTGATCCAGTTTAATTGTTAACATTTATGAGGGAAGAAAGTCCTTTTTCTTTCACATCACATTGGGCTGGAGCCAAATGTGATTCTACATGCTGGTGGCGGTGGGTAATAGCAATATCATAATAATTGTTGTAGAGAACATTTCTCTCCTACCAGCTCTTGCTGAACATATTTAGATTCCAGAGATAGCATTAGGGGGTGAAAATATTTGTCCTTTAAAGACTTCCGTTTCAGGACTTCCACTGCTCACTGGCTTTATCATTTGCTATTCATACATGTTAATCAAACTGTTCACATGTTTTTATTTCTGCCTATAACTGGATTCATTTAGAAAACACTTCATATCATCTCCAAGCTAATTATTTCATTTAAAAAAAAAAAGGTTTCTTTTTTTTTTTTTTTTTTCTTTTCTCATCTCTCTTCTTTCAACATTGAGGTCATGTCTCTCATCTGAAACTTCAATGTGTGCTCGCTTTACGTTTCTATAAATTCATACATTGAGGGCATTTCATTTTGGTCCAGTGTTTTTCCCCCTGGGAAGAGAAAGTTGTATTTATACGCTCCTAATAAATGCAAGACTTTGTTCTGCTGATCTTGCCTTTCTTCTTAATCCCTCGGGGTGGTGGCTAGAAATCTGCGCAATCCTTGTTTAAAAAAAAAAGTAAAGAATGAAAGACAATATGATACAGTTGGTCTCTGTTGATTACTTAAGGAGTCTGGTGACTGTGAAAATCCTGATCAAAGGCAGGAGACAATAAAGCCAATATTGTGGGGGGAGAGGCTGTAGGGCAACAGGGTTTAAGAAAGAGTGACAGAGCTTTGCTAGCATTTCGAACTTCTTCTTATACCTTTTTCCTTCCCTTATTTCCTTCCTTCCTCTTGCTTTTCTATCATTCTGGGGATTTTTTGCATTTATTTTCTCCTTCTTTCTCCCTCCTTCCTTCCCTCCTTCCCTTCTTCCCTTCCTTCAAAGAAGGAAACTATTAAGTTCAATCATAAGTCAGAAATGATCGAATATCACCAATTTCATACACTTTGACCTGATGCAACAAACCAAATCCAAGATTTAAAACCTTTAATTTTTTAATATATATATATATATATATATATATATATATATATATATATATCAAGAAAAGAGAGTAGCAGTGCAATATTATCTTAATAAAGTTTTTACCTTGAGAAGGCAACGCTGTTTAGGACCGAGAGCTAGGGCTGTGAACTTAACCAGGCCTGAAATGGAATCCCAGTTCTACAGCCCGCTCTTTGCAAAAAACCTTGCTCAAGTGTCTTTGTCTTTCTGAGCCTCATTTCCCTCATCTATGAAATGGGGCACATGGGATGTATAACAGTAATAACAGCAATGTAATAACAGGACTGTTCTGAGGGTTGATTAAGGTGAGTATAACAGGGCATGTCACCTTATAAAGTGACATGTTATTATGGCATGATACATATATATGTCTCACTATTTTATGGTGTGTTTAGGTGCTTTGGTGATTAGAAAAATGCAAATTAATTCAAAAGCTCTACTGAACACTTGTCGTCTTTGGCCAGTATATACAAGGTGATTGGAAAAGAATTGAACACATCGGGGAAATCTGTATCCCTTGATGACAAGCCAACATGTAGTAGGCACCAACTTGTACCTGCTTTGGCGTTTCACATGTCTTGAGAAAACTGTGAATTATTTTTCTGTCTCATTCAGCACAGCCCCAAGAAACCAATAAAGAGAGTTGGCTGAGAGCGGTGGGTTCCTCAGCCATGATCTGGCACCTTCTTCATAAATGATGGAAGAGGATACTTTCTTGCACCCTTTTCAGACCCTGTTGGAGGCAGATAAGGTAAAAGGATGAAACTTTGGCTTCCATTTTCAGACTCACATGGTAGACGAAGTTGACTTTGCAGGTGTCCCAAATTCAGTGGTAAGGCCACGTTCATTTAACCAAAAAAGTTAATCTACATAGCATCCACATAAAGGCACCAAATACCAACATGTGGTGATTGAACACGCAAGGGATTCCCCAATAGTTAATGTGTTTTGTGCCATATCACACAAATGGGGTTGTAGGCCATTGTGTGAATGTGTGTGTGTGTGTGTGTGTGTGTGAGAGAGAGAGAGAGAGAGAGAGAGAGAGAGAGAGAGAGAGAGAAGAGAGAGAGAGAGAACATAGTGTCAGGAGTCATAAGTAAGGATATACTAAGAGATTTTCCCACAGCTCCAGGAAAATCTCATTTTCCAGAAGGGTAAAGATCCTCCTCATAGTCCAGAAGTTCTTTCATGAATGTATTCCAGGGTACTGAGTTGGGGGCTTTTCTGTTTCAATATTGACTTAATTCTGGAATAGCAGTGGCTGCCCAGGTCCTCAGATCACCATTGACATCTTACAGGGATACATCGAGAATCTCACAATCCTGAGGAAAAGAAGGAATTCATCGTGGCTGCCATTCCAAACATTGGCAGCAAGCACCATGCAGAGTTTAGGATGAATTGACGTGGGGCCGTACATGGAATTTTCACCCGATTGTAGAAATTATTGTTCCTTTACAACTTTGGTTTTAACTATGTGCAATTGTATAACTTGATTGTCAATAACATGCTTTTAAACATGTTTAATTATTTTCGACCTTTCATCTTCACAGTCAATAGCAACTGCCACTCTGCTGTAGGTGTCTGAATGACTTTGGAGTTTCAAAAGGAAGTCCACATGCTTGGGGAAGTTGGAACCCCTGTCCGAGGCTGGTTGACTGAGCTCCGCCTGCATCTGGATCATACTGTGCCTGAATTCATCAGCCACTCAAGCCTAACGTTTGCTCCTGGGGAACTTCGTGAAAGGTGTCCCACCCTTGCTGGAGCATCGTTCTCCAGAGCAGTGGGTCATTAATAAGCCCCCATCCCTCCTCTGACTGCTCAGGACACAGGTCATCTTCCACGGGACACATTAGTCACCACCAATGACACTGCACGATTTCCCTTAGTTTGACACGGAGACATGCCTCCTTAGGAAAATCATTAGTTTTTTAGAATGGTGACCCTATTAGAACAGAAAACCTGTCACATTGCAGCCCACAATCAGCAAGAACTGGGCAGGAAAAAAAATAACTAAGCCTGGGTCCTCCATGAATTCCTCCCATGAATGGCCTAGGCCAGGCCTGAGAAAATTCCAGAAAATAGAGCATGCTTCACTGGCTTCAGCAAGGGCCTCGCTATACCTGCCAGCAGAGCCCCCCTCCCAGCCGCCCTCTCCCTGTCTTTGTCCGGCTGCAGGCCCTGCTTCTTGAGGCCTCCGGATGCCACCGTTCCGGATGCCTCTCCTTGGCTCCAGCTGGAGGGAGAACGTAAACACACATGGCCTTCCACAGCCCTCGCCAGGATCCAGAAATATTTGGCCACGAGTGCTCTCTTATTTGTGGTTATTTCTTGCTTTTAATTTTGCAGCCGGCCCCAGACGCTGCCCACAAGAGGCTACTGCCTCCCAAGCTGACAGCTCTCAGTGAGGGTGAAAAATGTCAAAACTCAGCAGATCGTCTGCAGCAAGACAGGTCACCTCCTGAGAAGGCATACCGGGGCTCAGCCTCTTGGAGCAAACGTGTACACCCCAGAAGAGCTAGTCAGTCTGACCCACTGCCCCCCACACCACCTCTCCTGGGCGCCCCCAAGCTTCCTGCCTCTTTCCTCTCCACCCAAGGGCTCCTGGGTCCTTGCTTACTGCTGCCACTGTGTCAATCCTTTGGTTGTGGGTGCCCACCGTGTGACCCGCCTTCTGCCCAGGGGAGGGCCCCACGCTGACTGCGTGGGTTCCAAGTGCTGAGCCTGCCGAAGGAAGATTGTCTGACCACAATCCACCTGGCATCCATCAAAGACAAATAAACAAACTGTGCTTATCACCGAGCTGCCTGGTGTAGCCAAACTGTAAATTAGAACTGCAACGGCCTCCCCAGCAACATCACGTGGCCCCGGGGCGAGGCCTTAACGTCCAGTAGGTGTGGTTGAGCGTCACCCATCATGGCTTTAGCTTGGCTGTGAACTTTGTTTCACTTTGCCCTTGATGGTTGGAATATATACGTATGCACGCATGTGTGTGCTAACAACTATCCGCAAACAAGCCAGGATATACCCAGTGGTTGCCTTTGGGTGGTGACCGTGGGCCTGTGGGCACTTTTGCACTCTTGGTGCGGTTCTGTATTTTCCAAAGTTGACTGCCATGAGGACTTCATAATGTCTAGGATTCTTAGAAATGTGAACAGACCATTTCCTTGTGTGGTGTTTGAAAATCAAAAATCCTAACTTATGTAATGGGTGAGGGAAGGTAGGAAACAAGGTGAGCTTCGTTGTAAGGTAGGCGCGTTTCTGATTGTCAGGCCAGAGCACCCAGGCACTGAGGAGGGCACTTGATGGGCTGAGCACTGGCTATTAGACTATATGTTGGCAAATCGAACTCCAATTAAAAAAAAAAATTGCAAAAAAAAGTTGCTGCTCTAAGCAAACTTCCCTGAGCAGAGCCATCTTTTGAACCTGGGCTCTGTGTCCTGTCGTCCGCCTGCCTGAGAGCTGGCGAGCTCAGGCTTCCTGATGAGACGGAGCTGATCTTCCTGTGGAGACTGTGCTGATCTCCAGACCGAGGACGGATGGGAGTCAAGGGCTTTCTCCTACCTGCCTCCCACCAAACCCTTGCCAACTTTGCCCAAGGGAACAACCTCAGGACTCCCAGGGTGAAGGCCGAAGGGCCTTCAGTTATTTTTGGATACACCCTTTGGCCCTTCCTACATTTTCTGAGCAGTCTCAGAGGTGAGTGAGCTGGAATTAAGGTGCTTTATCACTTCATACGGTGCCTTACTCAAATTTATGAACCAGAGGACAGGCTCTTTGTCAATGTCTGTGTCCATTTGACCAAAACAATCCACCAATCCAGGGAGTCTCTGTGTACACAGTGCCTGACAGGGTTGACCGAAGAGCCAGGTTGCTTTGCGAATTGTGTAGACACAGTTCTCATCAAAGCATCAGCCATCTCTGTAGCAAAATAAGCCACGCCGACGGATAATGTATCGCAAGTATATCCAGGTGGTGGTGATAGCGTGAAACATTCACGGTTAATCTGATTGACTTGGCACTTGAATTGAGGCTGGAGATGGAAAGCCTATCCCGGGATACTCCGATCCCTCTACGTGAGCAAGGACAGCTGGAGTCCCATTCGAAACCCATGTTCAACCAAAGGGTTGATTTTATTATTATTATTTTTTAAGTTTGGTAGTTATTTTGGAGAATTTGCTCTAGTGACTTTGAGGAGGTTGGCGTTGAGCTCCGAGAAAGCAGAGCCTCCTTTCTTCTCTGCTGGCTTCTGAAATGACTCTGCCAAAAATTCTCACACACATACACTGCAGAGAGGTAATCACCAGAGAAGTCTGGAAGCCAGGAATCACGGGGCGAAATGCGAATCCGCAGGCCTTCAGCTGTGATGCGGCATTCTTAAATGCCTTAAATGCTGAAGTCATCTCGTATTTTCCAGAGGCCCTCAGATCTGCACGTCGATATATGAACTGGGAGGCTAATACATAGCTATTGATTTCTCTGAGGGGCGAGTGTCAATATTTACTATCCCAAGAGGGGGCAACTGATTGAGGCAAAACCAAAGTCACGGTGGCGACTGCCAAGGTCATGGCTGAGCAATAATCCTGCTCTTCACAATACAGGTCAACGTCTCTGCCTCCAAGTGGTGCCAGATAATATGGAGGGTGGAGATTTCAAATGGTCCTCTGGACGTTAACCATCTCCATCCCCTAGAAGCCAGGTGATGCGAAACTCAAGGTAACTGAGCGGATGTCTTCTATCACATAAGCTTTATCATATTAAAATCATCTGGGAGGATGGGGGCTTTTTCAAATTAATTGTTCCGGACTGCCTTCTCCAAAATTGTGATGCTTCCACGGCAGTGTGTGCCCCTGAGAAACATTGCCAGAATGCTGGCGATAGATCCTTTTTCTCAAGTATGAAGGGGTAAACCAGAAAGTTCAGAACACCTGGCTTCAAGATAAAGTCCATTCACATTAAGAAATGGACTATGGTGATTCCTAATCCCAGCTGTACATCGCGGTCTTACCTGTAGAGATTCTGATCCGAGTCCATTGATCTGTGCCAAGGCATAAATATCTGTGTTTTTGTAAAGTCCCGGTGGCTCTACTGTGAAGCCAGTACTGAGATCCATGTAAGATCCTCCAGCTACTTTTCCCATGACATTTCCTCCCCCACTACACACACCCCATATCCTAGCCCTGTGTTTGCACCTACCTCTTTATACTTTCTGTAAGGTTTTCCCTACTCATATCCGGACACTGAATCACCTAGTCTTCCTTCGAGCCACAGGTTATGGCCTCTTTTTCTTGTGTATGAAGCTTTCTCTGACGTGGACCCCACTCTTAAGTCAGATTTCACTTTTTCCCCCTCTCGCCACTCCTCTAGCAAACCACTCATCACACCAGGGCAATTGTAAGTTTACAAAAATCTCTTCCCCTGGTGGACAGTGGGCAAGAGATCACGCATGAATCCGCTGGGCATTGAAAACACACCCACCCTGTATTGCTTAGTAGCACAAATCATAGTAGTCGCTCTATGAATATCCATTGCAAAGATGGACAAGTTGTGAGTTCATGTTTCGGATTAGGGTGTTTCGTAAATTAAGGAAGAATTCTCACTATCATTTCTATATTTTGAGACAATTGGAGTATATTTTAAATGAGAAAAAAAATCCCAACATTTTAATTTGAGCCTCTTTGTGTACATAGACCTGGGCCAAATGTCCCCTCTGGCCTTACTCCCTATGGCATCCTCTTTGGGTTCAGTTGGAATAACTCACATCATTTCAGCCCTGAGCACCCCGTGTGCTCACACAGACTATAACCCTATTGCCTGACAGGGACAATGGCAGATTTGCATGCCCACAGAAGGTGGATGGAGATCACCCATGACTGTTTATGTTGGGTAAGGGGGTCCCTTTCTCCTGTTTCAGGCCTTTCCTCCAGGCTTGGCTATTCTCTCACTTCAGAGTCTTCCTTCTTTCTATTCGTTGTGTAACGGATTATTGAGTGCAAAAATTTTACATCATGAGTTAGTGTTGACATAAAATGTGTTACATGTACAGAGATGAAACAGATCGGCAGGCTCAAAACCACGTCAGCACCCAAATGTGCAGGATGGGTGTCTGTGGCTTAAAGAACATCCTGGAGACAACAGTGGGTCATCTTTTAAGAAACGCTGCATCACCAACACCTTGGTGGTATGGATGATAATTTTGTGTGGAAAATCCTAAATTTTAATGGAGCCGAATAGAAAAGTATTTAAGAAGATTCATACTTTTTGTATAGAAGCTTTAGGAACATCTTAACTCATGTGTTTCTATTATGATTTCCTTTTTTATGTACGTGCAAGAGTTACATTTGGTGAAAACGAGTCTCTATGTAAGAATTCTTTTGATATGTCTAAAAAATTCAAAGCTTTGGTCGTAATTTAATTTGCTATCTTCTTAGCAGTGCCAGTATAAAATAATAGTGCCTATATTAGTTTGCTAGGGCTGCTAACAAAGTACCCCAAGGGGGTGACTTCAACAACAGAAATTTATTTTCTCACAGTTCTGGAGGCTAAAAGTCCAAGATCAAGGTGTTGGCAGGGTTGGTTTCTTCTGAGGCCTCTCTCCTTATCTCGTAGAGGATGTCTTCTCCCTAAACCATGGTCTTCTTTCTGTACTTACCTATTTCTGAATCTCCTCTTCTTATAAGGACACCAGTTATGTTGGGTTAGGACCCACCCTAATGACCTCATTTTACCTCATTTAAAGATCTCATCTCCAAATGCATTTCATTTTGAGGTACTGTGGGTTAAGACTGCAATACAGAATTTTGAGGGAACACAATTCAGTCCATAACAGTGCCTGCTCTAAAGTCAATGGCTTCTTAGTTCAATAAAATTTTGAGTATAAACCACAGAGGATTGTAATGATATTAAATGAGTCCCTGGAGCATAGGAAGCTGTATCTGAGCCTTAGCTGTTTATTATTACCTACCTCACAGGGTGACTGAGAAAGCTAAATGAGATAGCACCCGCAAAGTACATAGCACAAAACCTAGCACATGGCAAGCACTCAGTCAGCATTGGCTACTGTGATCATTATTGGTTGGGAAATATTTTCATACAAGTAAAGAAAAGTTATCGAGAAAAAAAAATCACAGTATGCCTTAGAAATCAGAAATGATTTTTTTTAAATCGTTGATTTTGATGATGACATTGAAAAACCCTAGTGCACAATTAAGAAAGCAAAAGTTGGTAGTTATGACTTCAGACATAGTGCTTATAAGATGACTTTAATGTGCAAAAGGGTTTTGTAATTATCTAATTGTCTGGCACCACCTCAAGTCCTATTTTTTAACCCCTTTGTGTCGAGCCAAAGACATCTCCGGCAAGTATGACACACTGATGCAAAATGCATTAAGCTTTTACGGCACAGCCTCAAGACCACCAATAGCATCAAGAGATTAATAATTGGAGTAAGAAAGATAAATGTCTTTTATAAATAATTTAGCCTATCATTAGAAATTAGAAACTTGAGAGCCCTGATACTTGGGAGAGTAAACAGTAGCCTGCCTTTAATGGGCTATAATTTTAAATAGGAGGAGGATGTTGCCAGTTGTCACTTAGATCAGCTTAAAACACACTTCTCAATGAAAACCAACTCCCTCAAAATGAGGTCACCTAGTTGAGTCAAGTCTGAGATAAATAGAGATGAATATATTTCTGATCTGATTTAACAACTGATTCTGTTTATCGTCCTGAATAAGAAAATTGACTTCTTCTTTACAGATAAACTTGTGAAGTTTTTCAGCTTTTCACATATATTTTATCCTAAACTAGGTATCCCCTCACCAAGCCATACTTTTAGAATGCTTCATCAGTCCTCAACACTCAGAATTTTCCACTGAGTCTACCTTTATTCAGAGGTCCCAACAAATGCTAGAGCTTTCTAACATTATCAACCAATTTATTCTGTGCTAACACAAGAAAACTAGTGATTATGGTCCTAGGAACTTTGTTTATTTTATACCTGGCCTTAAGTGTGCAAAACACTCATATTTGCCATCAAATTCAAGGGAGTGGTTCAAAAGATTGAAATTTCCATCCAAGCAGGCAGGAGAGAAGGAGGAGGGTTTCCATTTATAAAAGAAGGGTATAGGTCTGTGGCGGAGACAAAGTTGTGTGCTTACCAGGCTCATTTCATGTTCTTCCTAAGCTCACAGCCAAGCTACATTTCCCAACCTTCCCTGCAGTTAGTGGGGCCATTTGACTGAGTCTTGGCCAGTGGAATGCATGACTCCATTGGGCCTAGCCCTAAAACTCCCCAAACCATCTTCTACTCTTTCATCTACCATCTGCCACCTGGGTGACAGTGCAAGCCTGGAGACCACAATGCTCAGGCCAACTTTGCGCTGATGGTAGAGCCATAGTCTAGAGGGAGCCTGGATCCCAAATGACTGCAGAGAATCGGCTTCCCCCATTAAGCCTTTACAGACCATATTACACTGTGATATGACTGAGAAACACACTTTTACTGTGTGAGGCCACTGAGATGCAAAGGTCATTTCTTACAGTAGCTACCCTTCCTTGCCTTGAATGCTCCAGGTATTAACCTTTCTGAGAGGCATATTACAAGGATCAACTTATTTGTTTGCTTTTCATTTATCCAACAAGTATTTGTTTCAAATCCACCATGCAAGAGTTACTCTGCTAGGTGGCAACTCATGAAGCACTCTGACAATAGTGGTTAAGGCCCTGGACTTTCAAAGCAAAATAGGAGTTTGGATTCTGGCTCTGTCACTTATTGGCCATGTGACCTTGAGCACCTTAATGAGCTTCTCTGTGCTTTAATTTTCTCACTTGTAAGATGAAGTAATAATAATATTGACCTCATAGGGTTGTCCTGAGAATTAAATGAACTAATCAGTGAGCATAAAACCTTAGCTCCTTATCTGGTATATATCTCAATAAAAGTCAATACCCTTGTTAAATCCAGACAAAGCTCCAATTTTCCAAATTAAACATGAAATAAATTATTATTAATAGTCAAATTACTAAATCTAGTCTACTTGAATGGCCACGAAGCTCAGATCAATGTTGCCTCTGAAAGGGACCGAAGGAGTGTGCTCATTAAAACAGATTCCCAGCACTCACTCACATTTGGACATGGAGGCACACCCTCTGGCAGCGCACATGGGGAAATCTCATTTTAGCAGAGGAAAAGTATAAAATTACTGGCAAGTTTATTTGCAGATTTGGAAGTAGAAAAGAGAAAGAAAATGGTAGTTGTAGGAAGGCTTCCTTCCCTCAGAGAGCCCTAATCATATGTTTTCTTGGCACTCTGAAGCTTTTCCAGGGGGGTGGGCCCATTGAATAAATACATGTTTCTCTTTACTTTTTCAAAACCCAGTAAGGCAAAGACATGTTTATTTAGTATTTTCCCATTTGTTTTCATAGCCAAAAGATATGTCTTCTGGGCAGGCAGTTCCTTGAGAAGATCCTGTTTACCCCATTCTGCCCCAGTCAAGAGTCTTTTTGGAAGAAAACACAAGATGCCATTTTAGAGGAAGGATTCGGTGGGCTGGCATTCAAAGACTCCATTAACCTAGAGTAAGAGCAAAAGAAAAAGACAGCACACAGCAAAACCCAACCCAACCAACTCTGGATAAACTGACTCCAGGCCCAGAAAAATGTCTTCTTAAAAAAGTTTATAGTATGGTGTTCCCCCACCACCACCCCGCCCAGGCCTGTTGCCCTGGGTTCCGTCATTGATAGCTAATGAACATGAACTTTTATGATGTGAGTAGGGGAATGGAAGGAAATGGAAGATTGTGATCAAACAGAAAGTTGATGACTCGCTTCAGGAGAGAAACAAAACCCACGCAGTTCAAATCATCTGCTCGCCTCCTCTGTGCCCCATGGATTTTACCAAATAGGAGCGTTAAGGCAGAGATACTGGGGCCTTAAAGATGGGAAGGCAGCTGCTCCCTCCCAAGCAAGCCAGGCAGATAGCTGAATCTGTTTTCTATGATCGACCCAACCCAAGGGATCGCATTGTCCCAGACACCAAAAAAAAAAAAAAAAAAGAAAAAAGAAAAAAAAAAAAAAGGCCAGTGTGAACTTTATTTATTTATTTATTTATTTATTTATTTATTTATTTATTTTCAGTGTGAACTTTTAAAGCCTCCTGTTCAGCAGTTTGCATAGGACAGAGGACAGAGCCATTTGTGAGACAGGCACAGATTTGTGACTTGAACCTCAAAAACTGGAGAGAGATAGGAGCAGCCTGTCCTTGGCACTGCCCTGTAATGTGATGAGAGATGGTCAGCAAACATCTGTACCCTTGCTCTCTGGGACTGGGTGCAGATAAGGGCTCTCTGGGACTGGGTGCAGAGAAGGGCTGGCTACCCCTGGCAGCTTAGATCCTACAGTTTCTGAAAAGGTGTTTGAACATTCTTGGGTCAGCTTGACTAATCGTGTTTTCTTTATAATGGTTTTTTGCTTTAAGCAAGAGTGTATTGAAGAAGGAAGGTCCGTCACTTTAGCATTTGGAGTCAGAAAATTAGTCCAACAAGTGGAGTTAATTGATCACCTTCTTCTTTTTTTCCTCCCAAGGATTTTATTTATTCATTTGTGAAAGACACACAGAGAGAGGCAGAGACATAGGCAGAGGGAGAAGCAAGGGCCCCATGGGGAGCCCAAAGTGGGATTCGATCCCAGGACCTCGGGATCACGACCTGAGCCGAAGGCAGACACCCACCCACTGAGCCACTCAGGTGCCCCAACTGATCACCTTCTGAAACCTGTTTCAGCTGATGGGGTCTAGGATCTTGCTAGTGACCCCAAGACCTTGCAGGAGAAAGAGGATGACTCTGTCTTGGGCTCACTTACCTCACGCCTACGCTCCATACCTACATTATGAGTCTTGAGGTTTAGAACTGAGCAAGGCCTCGGGAAGGCTATACAGCAACAGGAAACCCCAGAAGAAGTCCTTGTCAAGGGGAACTTTCTGGGTCCAGAACTAACTCCTCCTCCACTGGACCACTTTGCTATCACTCTTGGCCGTTTGCAGAACTTGAGCTCCAGATTAGAACCTTGATATCAGATCCATTAGGTGTGTTACATGTACCAGCTCAATTTAATCTTTATGGGGTCTCCATGAGGTAGAACGATTATTCTTCCATTTTATGGAAGGGAGACAGAGGCTCAGAGAATTTGGGTAACTTCCCCAGGGTCAGGCAGCCATGAAGTGGCGGAGCTAGGATCCAAATGCAGGGAGCATGACCCCAGAGTTTATGGATTTTACTAACTTACTACAGCCCCTAAAATACAAAACCCCTAAGATAAGAAGGGACGAATATTTGACATTGGAAATGCTGGAAATCAGTGGGGGAAATCATACCCTTCTTAGCTCTCTTCACATCACGCTTCGTAGGACTCCATCAATTTCTGTAAGGCTCTCCCTGCTAGATACCCCAGGACTGCTCTGCTTTAACTAGTTTCTCCTACGTCTCTGTACACCTGCCCTAGGACATCATCATCCTGGCAGATCCAGTACCACGGGAGGAAGCTGCTCTCGCTCCCTCCAACTAAATAAGCATATTCACATTTTCCAAGATCCCTGATTATGAGCCTGAATAGAAAATTTGGTTTCTGATTAATAAGCATCCTTGCCTTTATGTTGCTACAGAAAGCATTTGTGCTAATAATATGATGCTTAATAATGAAATGTCTATCAAAGGAAGGGAATGGCAATGGGGAAACAATGATGTTGGACCAAGTTTAAATATCATGCTATTCTAAAAGGCTTCACCCAAAAGGGTCATGCCCAACTCACTGGTATCTGTGAAAGGTGTTGCAAAGCAGATTTTTTTTTCCTATATTGTGAGTGGTTCCAGGGTGCTTTTCCTTTTTTGCTTTTTTTTTTTTTTTTTTTTTTTTAGAAAAGTCCTATGTCTGGAAATGTTCAGGCATCAGGCTGGCGGAGTTTGGTTTGGTGACTTTGCTGCCAAGTTCAGGACAAATGTTTTTCTCCCTCTGTTACCATTAGAACCTTCATCCCTGCATTTAGAACCTGACATGTGCCAAACTGCCCAATTAGTCCTTGCCCGTCATTAAAGTGTGCAGCTAAACACTGGGTTTGAAATACATCATTGCAACTGTCCAAACACAAACCCAAGTGTATTCAAGAGTCCCGGGGAGGATCAGGGTGAGGGGCGAGAATGATTCGAATTGGCCAAGATTCAAAATGCCATTTAAACTTAAGCATAAAAAAGGTTGTGCTCATGAAAAGAACTGGATTGACATGCATAGAACACAAAAGCTCGGTCCCATGTTTCCTGAGTTTCTGAGAGGGCCTGCCCCTCTTCCACCTGCCTGTGTGGCTCATTGTAGGGACAGAGAAGAGGTGCTGCTTTGGCAGAGGCCCGGCCAGAGGTGTGCCAGCAGACCGATATCCCGGCAATGTTGTCTTTTTCCAGCTCCCCACTCCTGAAAACCAGCTTGATTCTAGTCAAATCAGAGGGAGGTTGGAGGTGATAGGATTTTATTTTCATAACAAATAAAAATATTTGACTTTTCCATTTAATTTTGCTGAGCAACCTAAAAGAGAGAACCATCGCACCATGTAACCTAGTCTATCTGGCCAAGTTAATGTTAGGTTGGTGCTATTAGGAACAAGTGACTACAAAGTTGCCATGACTTAACCCAACGAAGGTTTATTTCCCAACATACTACCTGCCCAACATAGTTCAGCAGGGATGCTCAGCTCATCACAGTGTTCAGGGACCCACTTTGGCAGAACAACCGCCATGGGTCAAATACTAGGGGGGGGGGGGGGAAGAAAGCCCTGGAGGGTCTCAGAATGGCCACAAAACGATCTGACCTGGAAGTAACACAATGTTATCTGCTCAAAATTCACTGGCCAGAACTAGTTACAACACAAGAAGGTCAAGACACATAATCCTATCTTCCGGCATTAATGACTACCACTGACACACTCCAGGTCACATCCCTAAGTAGCAAAGTTGGAACTCCCGACTCTAACTTGGCTTTAAAACAAAAGTACAGCTCACAGACTTATGGCCCAACCAGGTTACGGAGTTGATCAAGAGGGGCTCTTAAGGATGGGGGAAAGGTAAGACATGGATAACTCTCTACAGCTGAAAACTCCAGCTGCGGTCAGATATGCCATTCCAGAAGAGAGCAGAATCCCTGATTTGGTCCCAGAATAACTGTTCCCCTCGTTCAGCTTTTTGAAGTTTTCCAGATTGGAGAGAATTTGGAAACATACTGAGTCTTTTGGATGCTTCCTGGCCCAGATGCCCTCGCCTTCTGGGTAGGAGAAACACAGATCCTTAGAGCAGAGCAAAGGCCCTAGGTAACTATTTTCTGACATCAGCTCCAATACAGAAATTCTGCAAGAGGTCTGTGATATAGGCAGTATCTGCAAACTGCGAAAGAATACTTCTTTGCCAGGTGTGTGGGGCTATTTTTAGAAATGTATGCAGATCTTGTGATGTGCAAGATATACATCCAATTAAAAAGGGGCACTGAATGTATTTTATCATTACCTATTTTCTCAATTGACAGCTCCTCAAAGCACTTTGAGCATAATTTGGGGGAGGAGTGGGGAACAATGGTAGTCTGACAACTTTTTTTCTTTCCCTTGTCTAAGGATATAAAGAAGTCCTCGTGGCGCTAGAAACCTCTCTTTACTGAATAGGGTGCTATTGTGATGGTCTTTTCTCTAGGCTTTCTTGGACCTTGTTGGTGAAATTTGTTGACAATGAAAAGCAATCGGGAAACATTTCAGTAGCTGTTTCTGAAGCTGGCATTTGTCTTCCAGGAGAATGATTCCGGTGAGGGAAGGGTGAGGTAAGGAGGGTAAGCAGCATTTTGAGAGTACCAGCCTCAAGCTACACAGAAACAAAACCCCTGCCTGCTGGCAGGTCAGTGCCTGTGACATTTGGTCAAGGGGCATCATGAAAAGCACTAAATCAACAATTATAGAGCTGAAATAGAGAGGATTGTATAACAAACCCTCCAGCATTCGTTGTGATGACTGAAAGTGTGCCATCACCTGTTTCGGGTGGGTCAGAATGATCCGCCTAAAGTCATGGATGGTGTGGAGGGCAGGCAGAGGGCACAAGGATGCCAATATCTCAGCCTGTGATCTTCTATCATGTTAGCACGGACGATAATTCCAATGGTCTGGCCACTTCCATTTATGGGGTGGCTGGTAGTGGTGTGGGGTGAAGAATCAGAGAAGCTCCTTAAGTCCATCTCATTCATATTCCTAGCCAGCACTCTCCCTCTCCTTGGCGGGGTCTTCTGAAAGGGCAGAGAAGGAGTTCCTGAGGCTACATATCCCCCATCGCTGCCTACATAGCCCCCATCTGGGAAGACCTCTGTATCGGTCATTTTCACCGTGAGAGTGACCACAAGACATTGTATGAGCTTTGCAGATGAAACCAACCTGCTGCACCGGTCACCATTTACAGGGCCAAGAAAAGGTTTGTAAACTGAAGGCAATCATTTATGACCTGAAGCCGAGGGAGCATCTCTGCTCTGAAGCTTGCTCTGAGCTCTGCCCCGTGGAGCCATGACATCCTGCTTAATCCACTCAAATACTCTCTTTAGGGAAACATCAATGGTAGGTGGACAACACGAGAGCCTGTCATTTCAGATGAGGTCACTGCCACCGTTCTTGAAAGCTCGGGCATAGGCTATTGTTGGAATTTCTGGGAAGCAGAGTGACTACATAGCCAATAAGGCCAACGAAGTAACTTCCTGTGTCACTGTGAGTCCCCTAGTGTCTTTGTAATAAATTCAGATCAACTAATAAATGGCACTCTTCCTTTTGTTCCTCTCTTTAGAAATCTGTCAACATTATGCATTTGCACATAAGCATCCTTTCATCTTAATGGAACCATGAGCAAAGGTTGAAATAAAAATTCCATCTTTGGATGATAGAGCCCTGTTTTTCCACATGGTTTTCCAGTCAATGGTCTAAATTGGTTGCTGTGAATTCCCCTCGCCGGCCCAGGAGTCAGGGCTGGAAAGGGGAGAAAGGGAGATGGGGTCTGTAGCTGCTGGGTGTGAGAAAATCCATTGCACCATTTTGGGTAAACACAGACTCAGAGCAAAAAGTACAATCCAAAGCAGGCTGGCAAGCTCCAGATCCCAAGGAGAGCATCTGCAACCTGCCTGAGCAATGGGAGCAGGAAGGCCAAGAACAGACGGATACAGGGATACAGACACCGACTCACAGAGCTGGGCCCCCTGACAGCAGCAACTTGGAAGCAGCTGTAGATGCAGGAGATGGAGAAGGAGAAAATGTTGGGACTTCACTATTCGGGGCTGTAAGCCCCAGGGCCCCTTGGAGTCAAAAAGTTACTGGAGAGTAAAAGAGCGCTGGCAGCCAAGGGGATTACACCAGCCTTCACTCAGCAGGCTGTTTTCTGATAGGATTAGGATCACAGAGCTCATCAGCCAGAAGGCACCTCTGAATGTCCAGGGTGAGTGGTTTGCACACACAGAAATAATCCACTGCCGTGTCTCTCGAGGATAATCCTGGAGCCGGAACTGCAGTGAGGCAGGGCTTGCCGGCTGCCTGTGAAAGCGAACAGGACACCATGAGCTAATGGGGTGAACCCAGATGACAAGAAAGGACTTAGAGAGGGTGGAAGGACCTCAGAGCATCTCCTGGCCAATGAAGGCGCTCCTTGAGGCATGCAGTGGGAGACAGCCTAGGGATGGCCCAAGAATCTGCATCCTGAACTAAATCCCAAAGTGGAGCCACCAGCGACATTCTGGTGGCCGGTAGGTGTAAGAGGACCGGTGCGTGTGGCATCCTGTTGACATAAGAAGTACAGTTTGCACATTTCAGATGTTTTTGTAAGACCTCAGTAGTTTGTGGGGTTGGAGAATGAGTTTGGATAAACAATGGGCTGGCTTGCGTGGCCGGCGTGCCCTCATGTCAGGGGTCTCCCACACAGATTTGCCCTTGGCCTGGCTGAGTGTGACTCTGTGAAATGAAGGTCAGCGCTATGTTGGTAGGAAGTCCAGATGCCCTGCTGTAGGGTCTCACTCTTATATTGTCATGAAACCTGCCCTGTGAGTTATGACGTCCATTGTTTCTGAAACAGGTCTAAATAATGTTTAGGAATCTTAAGTTTTAAAACAAAAGTTTTACCAGTTATAAAGACAACACTTTTAAAAAAAAGATTATTTATTTATTTGTTCATGAGAGACACACAGAGGCAGAAATGTAGGAAGAAGGAGAAGCAGGCTCCCTGCTGGGAGCATGATGCAGGGCTCGATCCCAGGACCCCGGGATCACGACCTGAGCCAAAGGCAGACGCTCAACCACTGAGCCACCCAGGGGCCCCTAAACACAACACTTCTATTTTGGAGTAATAATTCCCATTTGGACGTCTTCTTCCATACAATAAAACTTGATTTCTTTTTTAAGTCAATGTCTCTCCAGACGTGGTCTTCAGAAATGGTGGTGGGGGGGGGTGTTTTCAAATACATTCTTAGGGATCTATATGAATGGTCTTTTTTTTTTTCCCCTATGAAAAGTGAAAAGCTCTGTTTTAGTGCATTGCAATATAACAGTAGTTTTAAATATAGGACCCAGAAACGAAATCTTCCTTGGCTTTCTAATGACTTTAGGTGGAAAATCTCCAAGGATGAATATGTTGTGTGCCAATTCATTTGAATTCAATCCAATTCAACAAGTATTTATTGAGCTGTGGTCCTAATGCTATAGCGGGCACAAGGGAATAGAGAGTACTAAGTTTCTGGTACTTTGGGGAGAGAATTATCGTACAAGAAGCAATGGGAACATTCTCCCTGGAGGAGCCAGGACAAGCTTCTTAAAGGATGAATTCACCAGGATGATTGGCAGAGAGAGAGAGAGAGAGAGAAGGAGATAGAACATTATAGACACAAGGAACAGCTTGGACAAAGACACGCATGGCTGATAGTTTGACATG
The DNA here is from genome assembly GCF_048418805.1 of Vulpes vulpes. Lineage (NCBI taxonomy): Eukaryota > Metazoa > Chordata > Mammalia > Carnivora > Canidae > Vulpes > Vulpes vulpes. The sequence goes on along the minus strand of NW_027325729.1, from coordinate 9,344 downwards.
ACTGGAGCAGAATTTTAGGGTAGACAGCACGAGTAAAGTGACTAGGAGGATGAGGACCTTGTGAGCCTTGCTAAGGAGCTTGGGCTCATTAGTAGAAGAACATGGCAACTGTTCTGTGTTGTGATGCCTTTGTTGTTGTTGTTGTTGTTGTTGTAATGCCTTTTGGGGATCCTGCTCCCTATTTGCCTTTATATTAGTCTGTTTTCTCTGGAAAGCTTGAGCTCTCTCAAGAGCCACATGTATTGGTCTCACAATCCCGGGTGTAAAGAGGTAAAAAAAAAAAATGTTACCAGCTTAGCAATGGCACCAGAATTCCAATTGGAAAAAGAAATGTCTTTGTTGGGAAAGCTATGTTGATAAAGCCTTGTGGTAGATCCACACACCTGAAAATTTGTCATTTCAAATATCAGAAAAATGAAAATGATTTTGCCCTGCTGGGGAGAAAGAATTTGGGGCTTTGGAGGGGGAATCAGTCCAAAAGAGAGGTGCTGACAAGGAAGGGGAGAAGAATATGGGAAATGTTGTAAGGATATCTCCCAATTCTACAATTTTTTAAAAAGATTTTATTTATTTATTCATGAGAAACAGAAAGAGAGAGAGAGAGAGAGGCCGAGAAGTAGGGAGAGGGAGAAGGCTCCTCACAGGGAGCCTGATGCAGGACTCAATCCCGAGCTAGAATCACACCCTGGGCCAAAGGCAGACGCTCAACCACTGAGCCCCCCAGGAGTCCCGCAATTCTACAAATCTTGAGCATAGTCTGTAAAATCCACAAATGCTCTATGAAAGTGATGTTTTTGTGGTGGGATACTGAGAGTAGGTTTGAATTTCAGGGCAAACTTGGACTGGGATGTAGGATGGAAGCTGCATAACAGCATGTGTTATGGTGCCTGAGGTGGTCCTAACAACAAAAGCCTCAAGGAATGTGCGGCCATCTCGGAAAGGGCTTTGGATTCCTCACTCTATGGTTCTGAACTAGGTCTTGAGGGGTATGTGGGTTAATTTTACGTATCCACTTGGTTAGGCTGTGGTTATTTGGTCAAAAACCAGTTTTGTTGTCATTGTAAAGATATTTTAGATGTAATTAACATTTATAATAAGTAGACTTTGAGTAAAGTAGCTTACTCTCCCTCATGTGGGTGGGCATCATCAAATCACTTGAAGGCTTTAAGAGCAAAAACTGACGTTCCCAAAGAAGAACAATTCCGCCTACAGACTTCAACATGGAAACCCTGGCTGAGTTTCTCATCTGATGGCCTGCCCTGCAGATTTTGGACTCAAGACTGCGACATCAGCTCTTAATTTAATTTCTAGGCTGCCAGCTTGCCTTATGGATTTCAGACTTCCCAGCCCCCACAATCACATGAGGCAATTCCTTTAAATCTCTCTTCAGATAAGAGAAATAGAAATATAGCTCTCTAGATGTAGACTTATAAATAAGATATGAATCTACCTCTGTCTATCATCTATCTATCTACCATTGCTTTTGTTTCTCTGGAGAACTCTGACTAATACAAACACAAGATGACCCCAAATGATTGTTCTGTGAAGGGCAACAATACGTTATTTCCAAGTCCTCGGCAGGCACAAGCGTTTCCTCACAAGTTGAGAAAATTCAAAAGGAAAGGGACTCAAACATGGTTGCTCCTTGGTTCATCAGGATGCTCAGTAAGTGCTCTGTGATATATATTGCGAGATCTTGCTCCAATAACATCTCTTACTCCTTCTCTACTGAAAGGATCCTAATTTTATCTTGATCAACAATGCTTAAACAAATATTTAATTTCCCAGCCTCCCTTGTAGCTATGGGTGGTCATGTGGCACAGTTAACAGCCAATGACACTTAGGCCATCATGTTTGGCTCTTGAGAAAGCTTGTAACAGGATCAATCTGGCTGGCACGTTTCTTTGCTGATTTGCCCTTCCCTCTTTTGCATTCGGCCTGGCTGGAATAAAGATGCAAAGCCTTATGGTGCAGCAGCTATTTTGTAATCATGAGGATGAAAGACACTAAGAATGGCAGAGCCCAGAGTTACAAGGACTCTGGGCAATTGAAGACATCCCCGACCAGCTGTATCTGACTTGGACCACCTACCTCCAGGCTTCTTTTTTTTTTTCTTTTTTAAGATTTTATTTATTGATTCATGAGAGACACACAGAGAGAGAGGCAGAGGCACAGGCAGAGGGAGAAGCAGGCTCCAGTAGGGAGCTGGATGTGGGACTCAATCCCGGAACTCTAGGATCACGACCTGAGCCAAAGGCAGACGCCCAACCACTGAGTCACCCAGGCCTTTCTACCTCTAGGCTTCTTAATAGAAGAGGGCAATAGACCTCTTCCTTGTTTATGCCAACCTGATCAAGTTTCCTGCTACTCGTAGCTGAACGTGCTCCTGACCGATAATGCCACAATCTCAGTCACTATTGGATTAAGCGATGGGATTGTTTCTAGAAGGCCACCGGGAAAAAGAAGAGCAAAGGGCCTGATGACCTGATTATTTTTATAGCCCCCCCCCCTTTTTAAAAGATTTTATCTATTTATTCATGAGAGACGGGGGTGGGGAGAGAGAGAGAGAGAGGCAGAGACACAGGCAGAGGGAGAAGCAGGCTCCATGCAGGGAGCCTGGTGGGACTCCATCCGGGTCTGCAGGATCACGCCCTGGGCTAAAGGTGGCGCTAAACCGCTGAGCCACCCGGGCTGCCCTACAGCCCTTTTAATTAGCAAATTAACTGAGCTTAAATGATCATATCAACTTGGCATCACCTTGAATGGAACATGGAAGAGGTAAATTTCTATGGGTTAGAGTTGAGATTTGGATGAAGAAGAACTAAGGGTGTGTCATCACCAGGTGGGAGTGGGAGGGAGCAAGAGGGAATTTTAAATTATAAATGATGATTCTAAAAAAATAGAAGCATAGTTAAAGAAAATAAGAAGTCTACTACAAATGGCATACCTTGATCTGTAGTCCAGAGGTGTCTGGTTTAAACAAAATAAATGAATACCCAGGAATATGACCATCGCTATGTTCATAAATAGACTCTGTGTTTTGTCTATACTTTCCATCATTTTTTCACTTTATTTACTCGAACATTCATTCATTCATTCAACAAACGTTTGTTAATGGGTAGGAACCAGGAACACAAGGATAAGTAAGACAAAGTTCTCATCCCTCCAGAGCCAAATATTGAGGGAACAGACAGGATTGTGAGCAGATAAATAACCAAACAAATCTCTAAGGAATATAGAAGAGATAAAAATAAGTCATGAACCACAAAGACTGACCAGAGGAATTATGAGTGACTGATCCCATAGCATAGGAGACATTTGAGCTGGGGTTTGAAGTTTAAATAAGAGTTTCCCAACTGGAGAAGGAGGAAGACCATTTTCATTTCCTAGATCTTCATCTTTGGAAATAGATATTAAAGGAGATTTGACCCATTCAAATATCAAGGGAGGCTTCTCTGAGGGGGCTTCCCTTCAGCTGTGATGTGGGTGATAGGAGTTAATGAGAAAAAAGAGAACTCTGGATCGAGGGAGCCCCAGAGGCAGAGCATTTGACAGGCAGAGGGGTTGAAATGGAACTCATATCATAAGGTGGAGAGAGGTATGAGATGGGGCTAGAGAAATATTTAGGAAATATTCCAAATGATATAGGTGCAGACCAGGTTAAGGAGGGTTTTTGGTTTGGATTTTTTTTTTTTTCTTAAAAACAATGAGAAGTCATTGAAATGTTTTATGCAAGGGAACCACCTGACCATCTCAATTCCTAGCAATCTAAAGTGCTTAGACAAAGGACCCCGGGGATTCTGAATTCCCACTGCAACCTCTCTAAAGCCAAGCTCAGACTCATTGGTGGAACTCACCATAGGTATCAGAATATCTGGCCTTCTCTAGTAGTCCCATAATTCTTCTTCTCCATAAAGGCAAGCATACTAGCAAACTTTAATAAGTGTCAGGTCTACTTATGAATAGCCATTGCCCTTTAGATTTGTATGGGAAGCCCTTTCCACTCCAGAAGCCATCCTGTCAGTCTCTGAATGGCATCCTACAAAATCGAGTGTTAGACAAAGCATTGGGAAAATATGCAAACAATCACTGGAGGTGATGATATCCACACATAATACAATCTCCAAAGAGCAGGAGCTGGAGCCCAGCGGATACCACTGCATTGACGGCTTCATTTTATTCATACCCTACTGCATATGTCACTTCCCACAGTTCGGATGTCAGGCCGTGACCTGAATTTCCAAGCTTGTTGCTCATACCATCAACCATTAGCTTGGAACAAGGCAAGAATTTAAACATGCAAAACTGGATTTGCATATTCGGTGTTTTAGGTAAGAAAGATGCCTTGGATTTTGGCCCAGTTGAGAAGGAATTGCCATTCTTTTCTCATTAATGTCATCCTACTTATAAGAACATGTTGACACAAACACACACATACACACACAGGACACAAAGAAATTCTCGAAGGCTTTCCAGTGACAACCTCTTAAGAAACAAAGCTCTCAGAAGCACATTTTATTTGAAAAGGTAAGGAGCTAAGCTGGAGGGTTAAAGGAAAGAAAGCCAAGGCTGAGGAATATTGTAGCAGACACGCCATGATTCCTCGCGAACCTCAGAGTTTTCTCTAGGGAAGGAAGGACCCAAGGTCAAATAGAAAAGCATGGGAAAAAATGAAGTATGGAAGCAAAAGAGCTGGAACAAAATTCAAGGCAGCCCACACTCTAACCACTATACATGACCCATACAATTACCTTTTTTTAAAAAATGCTTTTTATTAAGACTATATTTTTTAGGGAAGTTTAAAGTTCACAAGGGAAGGTACAGAGATTTCCCATATACTCCCTGCCCCCCTCCCTGCCACATGTACAGCTTCCCATAATATCAACATTCCCCACCAGAGTGGTGCATGTGTTACAACTAACAAACCTGCATTGATACAACATAATCTAAAGTCTGTATTTTACATTATGGTTCACTCTGGGCATTATACATTCTTTGGGTTTGGACAAAAGTCCAATGACGTGCATCCATTATTACCGTATCACACAGAGTGTTTTCACTGTCTTAAAAATTCTCTGTTCTCCTCCTCCTCACTCCTCTCCCTCTCCCCAATCCCTGATAACCACTGATTTTTTCACTGTCTCGCTGGTTTTGCCTTTTCCAGAACTTCCTATCTTGGAATCATATGGTATGCAGACATTTCAGATTGTCTCCCTTCACCTGGTAATATGTATTTAAAGTTCCTTCATGCCTTTTCATGGCTTGATAGCACTGAATAATATTCCATTGTCTGGATAAACCATAGTTCGCCATTAAGTATGATGTTAACTATAGAGCTTTTGTAGATATTCTTTAAAAAATATATTTATTTACTTTAGAGAGAAAGAGAGAGAGCACAAGTGAGGGAAGAGGCAGAGGGAGAGAATCTCAAGAAGTCTTCTCACTGAGCCAGAACCTAAAGCAGGGCTCAATTTCACAACCCTGAGATCATGACCCAAACTGAAATCAAAAGTTGGTCACCTAACCGACTGAGCCACCCTGACACCCCTGTATATATTCTCTATCACACTGAAGATGTTCTCTTCTATTCCCAGGTTACTGAGAGTTTTTATCATAAATGGGTGTTGGATTTTTTTGTCAAATTCTTTTTCTGTATCTATGATATGATCGTGTGATTTTTTTTCTCAGCCTATTAATGTGATATTACATAAATTGAATATTGAATATTGTAGCCTTGCATACCTGGTATAAATCCCACTCGGTTGAGGCATATAATTCTTTTTAAGTGTTACTGGATTCAATTTGCTAATATTTTCTTGAGATTTTTTTTTCTTTGCATCTATATATGAGAGATATTGGCCTGCAGTTTTCTTTTCCTGTAATGTCTTTGTCTGGTTTTGTATCAGTGTGGTGCTGGCCTCATGGAATGAGCTAGGAAGTGTTCCTTCTGGTTCTATCCTCTAAAAGAGATTATAGAGAATTGATACCATTTTTTTAATGTTTTGTAGAATTAGCCAGCAAACCCATCTGGGCCTGGTGCTTTCTATTTTGGAAAGTTATTAATTATTATTGATTGAACTTCTTTTTTAAATATAAGCCTATTTGTATTATCTATTTTTATCTTCCAGGAAGCTTAATTACTGACCATTCACCAAGGCTTGATTTCAAGCTTTGTTGGAGTGATCTTATTCAATTATTTCCTAGGTTTTAAGGCTTTTACTTAGTCTTGGGACATAGATTTTACTACTAAATCCTGGCCATCATGGTATTTCAAAAGGAAAACCATACCCATTAATTGCACTCCTGGACATTTATTCCAGAGAAATAAAAATCTCTGTGTACACAAAAGACCATAGCAGCTTTACCGGTAATAAAACTTAATATTTGAATACTTGTAATAAAACCAAAAACTTGAAATAACCAAAATGTCCTTCATTAGGTGAATGGCTAAACAAACTGTTACATCCATGCCATGGAACACTATTCAGCAATAAAACAGAACCATTAGATTTATCGAGACACACGACAACTTAGGTAGATCTCAAGAGCATTATACTGAGTGGGAAAAAAAAGCCAATTTCAAAAGGTTATATACTATCTGATCCCATATATATGATATTCTCAAAATAACAAAATTACAGAGATTGAGAGCATGTTAGTTACTGTCAGGATTAGAGATTGTGAGATCGTGTCAGGGGTCATGACTATAAAAGGGTACACGAGGGAGCTCTTTGTGGTTATGGAAGAGTTTTGTGTCTTGATTGAAGTGGTGGTTACATAAATCTACACCTGTGATAAAATGGCAGCAAAACTATGCCCACCCTGTAATGTTGATTTTCTGGTTTTGACATAATAACATAGTTACATAAGGATAACCATGGGAGAAACTGAGTGAAGCATGCATGGGACCTACCTTTGCAACGTCCTGTGATCTATTATTATTTCAAAATAAAAGATTTATTAAGGTTTTATTTATTTCTTTGTTTATTTATTTATTTGACAGAGCGAGAGAGAGCACACAAGCAGGGGAAGCTCAGAGCGGGAGAGGGAGAAGCAGACTCCCCACTGAGCAAGGAGCCTGACACGGGGCTCCATCTAAGGACCCTGAGATGTTGGCCTGAGCTGGAGGCAAACACTTAACTGACTGAGCCACCCAGGCACTCCCCTCTAGATGAATATTGAACAAGTATTTGAAGACTATTGGCTTTGAAGTGGCATCAAGTTATTCAGCTTTCGCAGAATTTTAACTACCTCCTCTGAACTACAAATCCCAAATTTGTACTTAATTCATGACCTCTCACCAGATTCTGACTCATGTATCTCATTGGAATCTCCCTTAGGACACCTACAGATACCTCAAAGAACCTATTCAAAATTCAACATTGTATCCTCCTCTAAGACCTAATTTTTTTTCTATATTTTGTGTGTTTCTTGCAATGGTACCACCGTTGTCAATACTCAAACTAGAAACATGAAATTTGTCTCTCACCCTTTGGGTCCTACTACCCACCAAATCCTGCCAACTCTATATTTATTTCTTGGGCCCACCTCCCTTCTCCATCTGACCTCTGCCTCAGTTCAGTACCTCAGGATTTCTCATCCAGACTATTGCAATAGAACCCTAATTGGTGTCCTCATTTCTGATTTTGCCTTGGACTGGGACAGGGGTTACAGTCTCAAGAGGGCAGACAGCAAGTTTGGACTGTGGTCTAAGTTAAAGAGGAACCATGGGGTTGGTTAGTCAGTAATTCTCCGGTGATACAGCAATCCCCTAAATTAGAGTGTTAGCACCAACAAAAATCAATATGCTCTTTTTCTATCTTTACTATGTATGATAGCAGACAGGTTTGGTGATAAGAGTTTGAGTAGATGGTGGGCAGACACCACAGCTTCTGATGGCCCCTGTCTTTTTTCGGGGGCAGAGAGAGTAGAAGGAGCAGAGGGCAGAGAATGAAAGCCTGTACAGACAGAGGTAGACAAAGAGGTTCAGCCGAGAGACCCTACGATGGGCTCCTGATGAACTCCAAGACTCAGCTCTGTGAATAGTAGGAAGCTAGTCCATAAAAGGCATAAAGTGTGAGAAGAACAGTTTAAGCTCAGATTATTGACCTAAGAATTCTCAGTATCTATATGTGGTGTGAACACTTTTGTTTCATATGAATAATATCTTGTCATTCATGTTAATTAAATTTCTTAATATAATCCCAGTGTTTCCTATATTTCAAATATCCCCAAGACCATGGTGTGTGTGTTGGGGGCGGAGGGGGGGCATGCCAAATAACAATGTCCCACACAACCGTTATCTAAATCAAACTCACATAACAAAGGAAACGATTCCCTCAAACTACTGCCAACCTTCACCTATCCAAAGGTAAATCTGACAAATCTGCTGAAAATACTTCAGTGGCTCCTCCATCCTTGATGGTCTGTAAAGGTCCCCCACCCCGATGACCCTGCTCCTCCGATCTCTCAAGCATCACCTAACTTTTTCATAGGACAAAGAATCCATTTCCATGGTTAACCTCAGATGTTGCACTTGACTGTGAGCTTCATAGGCAAGAAGTCTCTCTGACTCATCTCTCTGTCATCATTATCTAGCACTATGTGTGGCTCATCATGGTAAGCACTCAAAACAGATCTGTTGAACAATTAATTTACTCAGGGATTAGCAAACTTTCTCTGTAAAGAGACAGAAAGTAAGTATTTTTGGCTTTGCAGAGCGTAAGTCTCTGTTACAATGACTCAGCTCTGGCACTGTAACATAAAAGCAGCCTTGGACAATACAAAAAACGGGGCACGGCTGTGTTCCAATAAAATATTATTTACAAAAACAGGTACATGGATGGATTTAGCCCGAGGGTCATCGTTTGCCAACTTTGGAATTAAATGAATTAATGAATATGCAGATTGCCTTGGAACCACTTGGTTTTGACTCAAACTCTCTTTTCTGGGAAAGCAGACTTTCTCTGCACACAAATTCTTCATAATTTCCTGAAGTAAAGCCCAGACCAAAAGATGCTCCAAGTGGAGATAGGACAAGATCTGTTTCTTTTCTCATTGAGCATAATATGAATGTTATTGTTTGCATGCGGTGTCACTTGATAATACCGGCAGCTCTCATAGGTTATTAAAGATGGAATTTACTATTATGTATATTGAAAATAAGAAAAACTTCCTGATGTTCTAGATCATGATACATTGAAGCAAATACCCCATGATTTCTCAATGTTCCCATGAAAACTGAAAGCAAAGATAATAGAATAAATGGGGTGAGTTCAAGCCTGGTTCAACTATGTGTACCACAGTCATGATTAAGGCTTCTCTGAGGTCCTTTGGGGGTGGAA